>NC_091936.1:8748033-9048033 GCF_041260155.1 Ptychodera flava
AATACGTTTCAAATAACCGCATTTGCGCATTAATGCAGACTGTTTGATATACGTACATCTACGTAAAGTATACATCAAGCACACTAATGTCCCTCATATACCCTGCGGACGTACGTATATGTTTGTATTCTCTGATCTCAGTGTGCAGACAATATACGTCTGCTGTAGTTTTGTTAGGTACGCACTTGTACTCTGTATATCTATGTATGTTCATGCTAATTTAAAATTGGCATGGCTTGCGAATTGGAAGAACTTTCGGTTGAAAATCCACTCCATGCGACGTAATATATAGGGCCAAATATTCAAAATAGTGCCCAGATTTACACTTGTGGAGGTCGTCCTTGCATAAATCTCATCGTGAAGTGACTTTGACAATTTAGCCTAGGCAACGTGTGGTTGTTTACAATTTTTTTGTTGGCTGTTGTGACGAACTACATACCGCTGAATTTAAGGTTTCATGACAAGTAATTAACACATTGAAACTAACAATTCTCTGGTAATCACCAAGTTCAGAACCCACTTAAAGTATATTTTCTGAAAGCTTTGGTGAGTACGGTCTAACCGTTATTTAGATAGTGATCACGGCACGTGCATTTTAAATACCCGGCCCTCCCGTAAATAACACACGCTTTCCCTAAATCTTGTGACAACACTTTAAGACATCCGGCTCGAATTTTGGTGCACATAGGCTTTCATAACAATCACACAAACTTTGCCTGGGATTTTTATTAAACCGCCAGATGGATTTTAAGACGCGAAAACTCCCAGAGCATTAAAATACATCCCCCAAGTCTGTCGCTTTATGTTTTATTACGAAACACTGGGTCAGACATTATTACTACTACAACATGTTCGGCCATCCCGGTACTGTAGTGATAGCAATAAATTCGCTAGCTGAAAATTGTCATATCGGCACTTTTGAAATACTATCCCTGGCTTGCCTGACCACGAAAATTTCAAAATATTGTGTACAAAACCAGAATTTCGGGGAGAGAGATCGAAACAGCAATGGAAAGTAGCTGGCCAAAACTTCAAAGTCTTTCATCCATGTCTGCATTATGTTTCTTAACGAATATAGATTCGGAGTCAAAGTTCTCCCTGGAGTGTAAGTCGCGAGTCCTGTTGAAAAATCCGCTGAAATGTGTAAACGGAACACAGATTGAGTTCACAAAAGGAGATTGCGAATGAGAAATTAATACAGTGCAAACAAGTATAGCTCATTTTATTGAATTACGCTCATAGCATGTTCGCTACCAAGCACTTATTATTTTGTGCCTGATAGAAAAAATGCGTCTAATACGCACAATTAGACGGTAACCGGAACACTGTGAGTATTAGATAAAGATAACAACTATTTTACTTACGGATAAAAGACGAAGGATTGACTTTGAAACATCACAACGGCCACTGCAGGGGCGTTAGCAGTGGGATGGTACCACAAAAACACGGAACGATACTTCTGGGTGTAGTCTGGTCGTCAAATTCTCAGTTAGCCTACTAGAAGCAAACAGTTAGCTTGGCTACATTAAAGATGAATTTTGTCATGCGCATTGTAGTCCTATTAAACCAAAATCGAAACTTGTGTTCTACCCTACCACGCTATGCTACCAGTACAGTTAACGGTTGTAGTCAATGACCTTTTTGTCTCTCACCTAGTAGTTTTGCGTTCTTCGAAAGGGGACATCGCGAACGATCGATTCATCCTTTAGAATGGTGTATGCCAAAATGTGATGGTTTAGATCAGTACACCTATTCCAAGTTATCATTTCAGTCCTTTAGACTGTATGCGCTGTATGCCGTATGGCGTGAGCCGTTGGTAGCGATTGATCGAACTCTTCAGTAACTTTTTGCGTAATTTGGTACAGTGATGTCTAGTGCTAATATCCCGTGCATGCTTACAGAACTTTTTGATGGAATCGTTGTAAGTACCATTTTGGGCATTTTACTGAAAATTAGTATTTTTATTTCATTTTCAAACAACTGCACCAAATGTCATACAATTTGGTATATGGTATAGCCATGGAAAGTTACATATCTGATTAGGCTTTGGTGCGCGTGGCTTGCTTATTAATTGCCCATTTGCGCATTTTTTAGACTTTTTTGTAATGAGGCTACATCTCAAGATAGTCGGCTGCATTTATGACGAAAACACACCTTACCTCAAAAAATTGCTACAAAAGGTTTCTCAATGGTTTTCTGTAGAGTCAAATGTGCTAAATAACATATCAAAAGTCTACCAAATCTGACCACCGAAAATGTGTCATTTTCAAGATGGCGTCCAAGGTAGCCGCCATATACTTTAAATGGCCATAACTACTTCATTATTCACCCTAGAATAGTGATGTAAGTGTCGAACACCATGTTTTAGTGGTCTAGGTATCCACTTACCATATCTAATTATACAGAAGTGATTATAATCCCATAATATGCATATTCATACATGTTCAATAGTAAAAAGGGGGAAGGCGGTTCATTATATGTATTATAATTTTTGTTTATTTAATTTTGGACAGTGTTTGGATACTATAGCGAGAAGTAATATACGGAAAGGCGGCTCCACACAACGTACTTTTTTTGTGGATGTTCAGTTTTTTTGTATGTTACTCTTTATATGTGTATTTTTTGTATCATTTTGGACACAGTGTGTCATACTATGGCGACACACTGTTGGTTCTGTAGTGTAAGAAATCATTTGTGACCCATTTTAACGTGCGTTTTTGAAATTCTAGGATGTGAGCTTCCTTCATCAGTCGCTTATTATTCCGGTGGTCAAATCTTGGTAGACTTTTGATATGCTATTTAGCACAATTGACCCAACAGAAAACCGTTGAGAAACCTTTTGTTGCAATTTTTTGGGGTCAAACCATAAATGCAGCCGACTAAGAATCAAGCAACCAAATTTAATGTTAATCCTTCAATCATTATTAAGCATTGCTATTCTGAAAATTAAATGGGCTTTGCTTTTTAATTAATGCTCCTTTGCATATTTTATTATTTTTTTTAATTAGTTCACATCTCAAGAATTTCTCCTTCTAACGTAATGTGGCTTTTCACATACTGTGATCATCATCTGACATTACTATTGTAGAAGTTTTGTGTTTGTGGATTAATAGAGCCATATTTTAGGAATTTATCTGCTAAACATGATGTGAATTATTAGTTACTTTGATTACCTTGTAGCTTCACTGTGCTAAAGTTAGGAAGGCATTACTCATGAATTAATTGCCCATTTGCATATTTAATTTATTTTAGTAATAAGGCCATATAGCAAGAATTACCAAACAAAATTTGATGTGACTTTGCTTACATGTTGATCACTTTATAGTACTGCTATGTATGAAAGTTGGTAGACCTGGCATGCTAATTTGCATATTTATGAAATACATTGTATCCTTATGTTAAGCCCTATCTTGAAAATTGCTGACTTAAATTTCGATGTGGAATTGCAGGTTATATAATCCTAAACCCGACAAGTCGAATAAATTATATGTAGTGTTGCTATGTTTACAGTTTGGTGGTAGTGACACAAATTAATTACTCATTTACATATTCAATGATTGTTGTAATTAGGCTTTATCTCAAAAATTACTCTTCAGAATTTGGTAACACTTTGCACATGCTTTGATTAGATAACAGTTTTGCTATTTACAAAGTTTGGTAGATGTGTCTTCACTAACTGCTGATTTTAACATTCAATCCTTATCTCAAGAATAACTGAAAAGATCTGGTGTGGGTTTGCACATGCAGTCGATTTTATTTAAAGCCCCAGTATTTCTCATTTTGACCATTTTTCATCATCAAAAATTTCCTGTTTTTTCCCATACATTCATCTTGGAATACTACATAATGAAGATATAAGCAATATTTGTGCTGCTGTAGCTACATACAAGCCCTAAATATTGCCTGTAAACTTGCAATGACACGAGGATTTGTCTACAACACAAATGGTGTACATGTGAATTTTTGCGAGTTTCTTCAAAGAGTCGCTAGGTTTGGGATGACCAAACCTCTTCCGTGTGGGTTCCATGAAAGTCATTTGTGGCTGAATCTGTGTACATTTGGTTGCACAGGCACTGCAGTACTAGTGTTATTACATTGGATTACATATGTAAACAAAGCCTAATTTTCTGTCTTGACAGGAAGTCTTTCTGCACTTGTTATATTGGAAATTGTATACTTTTATGAGCAGGGCTAGTCATGGAAACTGCTCCATTGGGTATCAATTATCATCTACTTTTAGAAATTGAAGATACCGTTTAAAACAAAAATACGTCAAAAAAAATACTGGGGCTTTAATAAATGTAAGCATATACGATGCTCAACTTTACTTAGCAAGGTATTTAGATTAAAGTGCTATTTGTGTATTCAATGAATTTTCTTTAAAGAGCCCTTAAAGGGAGAGGTGAGCAAGCGTGAATTTTGCATATATGCCATGCTGGGATATACATTTCCAAGTAAAAGTCATTTCCACCAACCTTACTTCACATCATTTCATTAAAATGCAAGAAAATGTCTGAATATCTAGGGTTTCCGCAACTCACTGCATTTTCAATATGGCGCCTGTACCACATGAACAGGTTCGCCTGTACCACATGACCAGGTTCAAACCATGATCGTACAGGTACAAGCACTTCTGACTTACCAAAATTGTGCATTTAGACAACCTTAAGTGATTTCAGACCTATATATCTTGGGACTAGTTATTGAAGCGACACTCAAAGCAAACAATACATATGCAAGTGTAGTCTGTAGTCTAAGTTTCAAGCAGGTCAAGATTGCTTTCTTTATGATAATGGTATAGTCTGGAAATATGGTAATGAGTGCCAAAAATTGGCGCTTTTCACACAACAATAGAAAGGGCAGTGAATTCAAGAAGCCCTATAATGCAGACATTTTCCTGGATTTTAGCGAAATTGTGTGACATGGGATTGAGGGAAGTATCTTGTACTGGATAACATGACCCATAAAAAGGCATACATGCAAAAATTATGCTTCGTCACCTATCCCTTTAATTGCATTTCGCGGAACAAATTTGCAAATTTGATTTGACATTGCATTTTCAATTATGAGTCCGTCATATTACTATATTTGATGTTTGATTCCAGTTGCTTCATGTAAAAGTTATATTTGAACTTTGTTCAATTATTTGTCCAAAAGACTCTGGTGCCCGTGGGCGCCATGCTTAACCCCTTGACTATCATAGCTAATGTATTCCTGTATACCACGCCCCCTTATTTGAATATTCAATAATGATAAATATCAATTTAATAAATATTTTTATGAATAAAAATTACTTGAGTACCAGTAAACCACATCACTATAAAATTGCTAAATTTAGAGTACGCAAGTTTTCTTTTCATGTCACGTGACTAGTCACACGACACATAATTTGATCAAAGCTGGTCAAAAAATGGAAATTTTAAGCATTTGTTTCATCTGGAACTCACTTTCAATATTTGATTTCAGGAAAATCTTCCATTTTCATGTCACTTCATTTAAAATAACGAAACACAACTTTAATCAAACTGTGTAACAATTGTGAGGATGAGAAAACATAAATACTGAGAGCAATATTTCTGTAATCAACATGACCTGGGGTTGAGGTCAAAGGATATTTCGTTCATCTCGAGATTTTGGCTGTACTTGGACGTGCGGAGGTTCGATCACTTCCAAAATAGGTCAGGACAGATGAATTGTAATCTTGCTACGTGACAAGCCAAAATTATACATTTTTTGCAAAAATCAAAGCGAGTACGTCCAGTTAGATAGAGGCGGATATATCCGGCACTCAATTGTAATTAATGATATAACTAAAGAACTACTGCACCAAACTTGATGAATCCTGCTCAAGATATTGATCTGACAGTCATCTGATTGTACTGTGAAACATTAAGCAGTGTAAGGTAAATAAACGGCTCTTTGCATATTTAATGAAGTTTTGTAATTAAGGTAGCGATGCATGTTACTGCACGATTTTTTTCAAAGGCATAATTCTCATCGAAGATAAAGAGAAAACCCCAATAAACCATACATTTCCTGAAAGCTGAATATCTGAAATTTATTATGATTTCAAAATTTTATTGGTATGCCGATATGGGCATGTTTTTGGGGTAAAAAATCTCAATTTTGATATTATTTCATTCAAAAGAATGTAAGTCAAAAACTTTAAATCACTTTCTTAAACTTAATATCTTATTCAAAACTAGAGCTCACTGGGATAAAACGGATATTTTGTTTGGTGTTATCTGCTTTCATTCACGAATGACAGAACTTGGAAGGTAAGGTTCAGAAAAAATCGATATGAATCAGGATGAATCAAATTCAACTTTCGATTATTCAAGCTTTGAGTCCTTTATCGGCAAAATAAAAAGCCGTTTTTATGTACGATATGTATACAATCATGTGTGAAATTTTGGGACGATTCGGCCGACGCAAAGCGAAGTTAAATTCTTTTGAAGTTGTAAAAAAAAGAAAAAACCACAAACAAAAACGCAAACTGCAGGTGTTCTATGGCCCACTGTTTTAGAAATGCGCGGTTTTTAGACGATCCATAACCCTTTTCACCAATACGCGTGTAACATAATGATGGGCAGTATCAGCCCTACCCATTTATGTAAAAAGTGAACTTCGACAAAAATCGCCTTCTAACATGCATCGCTACCTTAATGACATAACTAACAAACAGCTTCACCAATTTTGATAAAACTTGCTACAGATATTTATCTGACAGACATCTGATTGTACTGTGTAGGATTGAGCAGTGTAAGGTAAATAAACATCTCTTTGCATATTTAATAAGTTTTGTAATTAGTTACATAACTCAAAATTTCTACACCAAAGTTGATGACACTTGCCACATATTTATCTGACAGACATCTGATGCAATACTGTGAAGCATTGAGCAGTGCAAAGTTAATAAACATCTCATATGCATATTTAGGCCAAAAAAAAAGTTTCTGGTCAGCGCGTGCGTCACTCGAATGACAGCGCGACACCCGTTTTTTCCTGTTTTGTGGTTGGCGGCCACGGCAAACTACGCGCTGCTATAAAAATGACCCTGCACCCTCCCTTGAGAGTAAAGAAAGGTTTAAAAAAATGCACGTCGCCGCACTTTTTTTTAAAGAAAGGCCTGACCAGAAACATTTCTTTTTTTTCGGCCTTAATAAAGTTTTGTAATTAGTGACATAAGTCAGAAACTGCTGCACCAAAGTTGATGACACTTGCTACAGATATTTATCTGACAGATATCTGATAATACTGTTAAGCACTGAGCAGTGCAAAGTTAATAAACAGCTCATTTGCATATTTAATGAAGTTTTTTAAATAGTGACCTAACTCAGAAACTAATGCACCGTATTTGATGAATTTTGCTACATATACTGATCTTACAGTCATCTGATTACCCGGTGTAACACAGATCAATGTAAGGTGAACAAGCAACTTATTTGCATATGATGAAATTTTGTAATTATTGATATAACTCAGAAACTGCTGCATCAGAGTTGATGAAACTTGCGACAGATATTGATTGGAAAGACATCTGATTGTACTGTGAAGCACTGAGCAGTGTAGAAATTAATGAAGAGCTCATTTGCATATTAAATGAACTTTTGTAATTAGTGACAAACTAATTTCTAACAAAATAAAGTTTAAACAAAAAATTAATAAATCACATTGATTATTGATGATATCTTCACTTGAATAAACTTATGCAAGATACTACTGCAAGAATCTACAATGTCAGCGAAGAGTTATCCACTGTAAAAAACATCTAAGATAGTGCAATTTCTCTCTCAGTAGGGTTCCAGAAGAAACTTATATAACAGTACAAATTTGGTAAATGTTTATAGTAAGAATTAAAACCAGAAATGCGATCAAAAGCCGTACTAGTTTCTGAGGAAAACAAACAATTTTCCTCAGAAACTAGTACGACTTTTGATCGCATTTCTGGTTTTAATTCTTACTATAAACATTTACCAAATTTGTACTGTTATATAAGTTTCTTCTGGAACCCCTACTGAGAGAGAAAATTGCACTATCTTAGTTACAGTGGATAACTCTTCGCTGACATTGTAGATTCTTGCAGTAGTATCTTGCATATGTTATTCAAGTGAAGATATCATCAATAATCAATGTGATTTATTAATTTTTTTGTTTAAAATTTATTTTGTTAGAAACTTTGTCTGAATGATATTCTGAAATATCAGTGGAGTCTCCAATATATATGTTCGGTGTTCACAAAAACAGTTAAATAGAATGCACTGATTTTTGGCATGCATGGAGTTGCTGCTTATGAAGTTATTAGTGAAAAGTTTTTTTCTCAGAAAGCATGCCCTCTGTGTAACATTGTACACGTATTTCAACAAATGGAAGCGTGCATAATGTCATGGCAGTATTTTCTGAAAACATAACCAGTAACTTGAATCCCAAAAGGTAACGTTTAAGGGTTCTACTTTATTGACTGAAACCAGGGACCTAAAATGCTGATCAGTGCCACACTCTTGGATACAACTGTTACATTCTCAATTCAACTGTTGTGTATATTTTCGGGACGTGCAAGTATGGCTGTAATTGTATTCGAATCCCTCCCTCTCAGATTTTGAAGATTACGGAGCATTTTGCAGTAAAATAGTCCCTATTATTCCTCAAAAAGGGTCTCGTGTATACTGAAAAATCCAAGAAACAGTATCTTTACATTATACTTATCGAGCAGGGCCATCCTTTGACCCTGCTACTGCCAACATCAGAAATAAATCTCTTCAAAATACCATAGACTAGCAGCACTCAAAGTGGTTTACTTATATATCTTGCCTTGTTTAGAGCGAATAAACCTGTTCGATTGGTTTTGGAAAGAGATCAAGACATGAAGATAACCGGCAAGAGGGAGTCGACTTTAGCTAAGTATAGAGCCGGCTTCTCGACAGAAGACGTTTTGAAGGCACTTGATATAAGTGTTCATGTCGACGGCGGTTACTATATCGAATCGATAGTTGAAGTAAGTTCCTTCAATCCTTTCCCTACAATTTGTAGTTTACAGAAATTCATATTTTTTTAATCCAGCGGACGGCAGTTGTTATCGTAGTCTGCTCTTCTCCGTAGGTGAAAGGTTCAAGTCAATTTTGCTACTATTGTGGCTGACATGTAACGTATTTGTTGAAACAGTATTCGTTGGATATTCATAGGTTCATGAAGTATCGATACTATTCCTCTGTTAGTGCTTCCTGTGCTTTGTTGCAGAGAATGCAGAGTTCTCGTTCACACTGTTAATCTTTTCAATACAAATTAGATAAATATCAAACCTGTGGTAGCTGCGTTCCTTAATACTGGTGGTCCGGCTTTAAAACACGATTTGAACCACTGCGTTTCGATACTAGTATAATGGTGATTTTTTGCGCTGGCATCTTTGGTACGCGCATGGGTGTGGCAGGTACTGAGTTCGCATCCCGAAATGTCGAATTAGAATTAAAATTTCAAAGCCTTGGTTGGTGTTTTGTTGGTGGACAGTGTTGTCCCCAAGTCCATCCGTAAGCCAAGTTAGCAGAATAATGCTGTGACTGATTTGTGCGTGTGAGTTTGTGCGTGTGATTGAAATGATCTCCTGCCGAGTACGAGTGGGGATGTCATATGTAGAATCTGAAACACCTTTACTCGGCTGTTGAACCTCTTCTTCTAGAAGCGGAGATGTGGCCGAGATTTTTTTTTTTTTTTTGCGCTGGCATCTTGGCCACGTGAATACATGCTGCGGGTACCGAGTTCGAATCCAAACAAGTCGAATCAAAATTACAATACTTTAATAATCTCTAATATAACCAAGGGTCTGATGTTATGTTGCGCAATCCTTGTTTAATCAGCTAATTAATAAATGCTTTTGATCAGCATATGAACACGGTGACCATCTGCTCAAGCACCGACTCACTCATATATTATCTAGAATTACAGTATTGAGTCAGCCTTTAAGATTCAAATACAAGGTCACTTAATGCAATAAGTGCCGCCAAGTATTCCGTTGCCCTGTTAGTAATTTGAATTTTCGGTTGACTATGGTTTTGTCAAGTTGTAAATGTCTCAAGCTGCGGCCAAGGCTGCAAAATACGTCACCTAGAAAAGGTTTACTTTCCACCGGCATGCATGAAATGGTCCTTTTTAATACAAGGACAAAGATTTTTATCCAAAGTTTAAATATTGTTCCAAGAAAATACGTCATTCTGAGGAAATCGTTTTGTCAGGCTTACTCTAACGGCTGTAAACGATGAGTTGCACAAGATGTTTATTTGACAGCAATCATAAGATGAGCTAAATTCCCAAACACCCAGACGAAACAGAGTGATTGGCAGCAAATTGTGTATATGTGGTGATACAGGTTGGCAAATCCGGTGAAAAAAAAACATCTTAATTTGTTGCGTGTTCGGAGAATAAACCACAAGAACCTTTGTCAAACATTTTCACAGTCAATCTGACCAAGTTGTTTTAAATACATTTTGTGCAGTATAAAGTCTGACATAGCTTTAAAACTGTATAGCGATCATTAGATTATAAACCATTCAGTAACAGTCCATTGTCCCCAAGGCTATCGGAAGCCCAGTTCATCAATTGCTGTGTTGTATTTGTGTTGTGATGTATGTAAACGTGTGTGATTGTGTGTGTCTGATCGGACTCTGCTGTGTGATGGCGTTACGCATTGGATTGTTACAAGTTGCTAGGTTGTTTAATCACTCTTTATTAAAATTGAGGACATATAGCCTAGCTGTGTGATACAGAGAAGTCTTCGTTAAGCGACTGGGTGCAGTAGGCATAAGTTCTAGTCCCCGAAATACATGAAAATTTTCTCGCCTGGGTTGATAGTTCAACTTGTGGACAACATTGTCACCGAGGCTATCTGAAGCGCAGCGCAGTTCAGCGATTACCGTGTTGTATGTGTGTTTTGTGATGTATGTTAGCGTGTGTGATTGTGTTTGTTTAATCGGACTCCGCTGTGTGATGGCGTTACGCATTGGATTGTAACAACTTGCCGGTTGTTGGATCAGTCTTTTACTAGAAGGGAGGATATGGCCTAATGGTCTAATGCAGTGACGTCTTTGCTATGCTGAGTGCAGTGGGCGTGATTTGAAGTTCCCCCCAAAATACATAAAAATCCTATATTATAACCTGTTTCAGTCTATTGAACATAGGACAAACAGGAAAGCATTCGGTTTATATGTACGTATCGTGTAATCCTATCGAATTGTGTCTTTGTTTTTTTTTTTCTACAACGTTTACAGTGATCGAGATAGAAGATTTTGTAACACATCCTTCATCACTTTTATGAACGTTTCTCACACAAAGGAGTGCTCTTTCACAATTTCCTTTTTCTCATTTCCTCACAGGCGATGTTCGACTGCTTCTATGGAATAGCCAATGCATATGATGTGAAAAATCTCAAATTCAAAGGAAGGGTCTGCAAGACTAATACCCCTACTAACACTGCATTCAGAGGTTTTGGAGTTCCACAGGCAGTCCTTATCATGGAGAACATCATGTCAGATATTGCACTGCAGTGTGACATGAATCAAGAAAAGGTAGATCACCGATTTTAGATGTGTAAATTTAAAAACATCGGATATATACCTTGAATATTTCTATCATCTCAATCGATCATTCTCTCTTTATGTTAATGAAGCGCCTCAATAATCATTCAAGCGGACATATGTGAAGGATCAAACAACTTGCATTTGGGGAGACTCGGGGCACAAACTTAACCTTTTCAGTTCAAAGCATTGTCCCCCTGTCCAGTCAAAAAAATGACAGGCAAAAGGATAAAACCAGACAATGTTTAAACTAGTGATACGATGTAGTATCTCGGATCACTGTGAATAATTTCTATCCATCAATATTTCAGTAGATATCATTTAAATCGTGTGTTTATACATGCATTTTGATAATACCCAATGTCCCTCTCAGATGATCAGTGAGTCTGTAATTATCATTGTGTCTGGGCGACTCAATAGTTTATTCAACTCTGTTTTAAGCATCCTGGCTTTCACAGTCATGACCCTTAAACGTTGTGAAAAGCCAATGAAAATGTATTGCTTCGGTGGAATTCAATAGTTAGCAACTTTATTCTCCAAGTGCAACTGACCAAAATGCGTTGGGTCAACTAGGTAAAGGTTGATCACCTATGCAACTTAACTGGGCGCCACTTTGAGCCCTGAGACAATCTGCAACTTTTTGCTTTTTTCCCAAAATGTTGTTCTTTTGAGAAATTTCAATTTCTTAAACAGCTCCTGCTATCATGATGGAAAGCCAATAATCCTAAATGTGATGGAGATCTAAGTGTATGAAAGTTCTTACTGGATGTTGTTTACATACTAAATGAGATCCGGACTTATATTTTCCAAACTATAACAGTACTGAATATACCCATATTGACTGCACAGATAAACTCAATGTTTAGCATTTGACCTATTTCATTGCGTGGACACGATTCCACATTTGACACGAACCAACAATATTGTAACTAGAGGTAACACCCAGCTGTAACTCTTAAAGAGTGTTTACAGTGTTACGGATGAGAACTGTTACCAGAGGGTATTGACCTTTCCTCTAGATACACTTGACGTGCATCGTGAAATCTGTCGGCTTGAAGTGCAGATATTACTAATGTTCTCAGTCGCTGTATTTCCACCTCTTGGAATTTATTCGATGAGGTACTTGGGTCTGACGAGTGATCCACCGAGACATAAGTCCGATTAGAGTCCGTTTAGGCCAAAAAGAAAAAAAAATATTGTTCATCGTTTTTTTTTGGACCAAGGTTCAGGAGCGGCGAGCGAAATTTTTTATTTTTATTTTTTTTACGCCAAAGGTAATGATGTACTAAACTTGACAAGACGGAGAAATTTGTGCCAAAAATTACTAGTTTTTGCCATGATTTGCAAAATTCAGACGTCGCAACATCGTATTGACTGTTAACTCGGTGCAGACACGTCAGAAGTTTCATTCAAAATCCCATGCCTGCAAAAACCCGACAAGGTGTAGGGCGCCGCCAGCGGCAATAGCGGAGGTATGAATTTGCCGAAATCCAAAAAAAAAAAAAAATTCCAAATCGGCCAAGTAGAAGCGACGATTCCGATGAACAATTCATTTTTTCTTTCTGGCCTTATTGTAAAGTATCAAAATTACACTTCAGTCGGGTGAGCCCAATGATTTACACGTAGTCGGGAACCGGCTCAATAGTATGAGGTACTCCCATCTCCCGCTAGATTCCTTCTGATAAAACTTAGGATTCACAATTGTCGCGTCTTTTCCCGGAGAGTGACTAAACATGTAAACCAGTGTACGATTGAATCATTACAATCATTGGGCACGGATTACATTCAACAAACATGAATTTACATAAAGCATTACACAACAGAGAAACTCATTAAAATAGTTTTAATCACTTTGTCATCACTTCATTATCAGCCCGGTGAGATTGGATAAACAGAATCAACACTCAGCCACTATTACCAAATATTTTATAATGTCTGAACTTCAAAACGACAGATTTTACAGTACACTTCAAGTGTATGTAGAGGGAATGTCAATTAAAGGTCAATACCCTCTAGTAAAAGTTCTCATCCGTAACAACAATACTACTTGTTGTGAAAGTTGGTAATGTAACTTGTGACAGTTGGTAACGTAACTCAATCAAACCGAAATCCATTAAATGTAAATAGGACGGATGTGCATCATATATTGTATAGTAAAGGAGACGGTTTTCTTTTGCTCCCACTTTAAAATGGCCAACAATTAAAGATCCATTAGCTGTATATTTTGGCCATTTTCTTATTTTGTTTGTTCTATGTATCAACTGCAGTTTCTGGTTTTAATCCCTGAACCATGATGAAATGTCCAGTATTTTTATCATCAACACACCCTATATGAGTACAATCTGCATTGTTATTGTTGAAAGTCTGTATTCTAGTCCGGACCAGAATTCAATTGTCAACAATAACGATTGTCATTTCACATGTATAGGTTAAGATGACAAGCAGAATATTGAAAACTCGAGCATTATGTGCTGGTAAGCATAGGAAACTGGAGTAAGTACAAAGAACCCAAGTTACAAGTAATGAAAAATAGTCAAAAGTTACAGCTAATGTCCCTTCAACGTTTCCAAAAATCAGCGATATCCCCCATTCTGTTGGTATATAATCACTAACTTAGATCTACCGATGAATGTGGACAAATAGGAAGAATCATATAGACTGGCATATTGAGAGTTTGAGCGCCTAGCCTAGCATACATGTTTGCTTAATTACGTACATTACATACTTACACACATAGCTGCATATATTGAAACCTACCTACCTACGAACATACCTACCTACATACATACATACATACATACATACATACATACATACATACATACATACTTGCTACATGTATACATACATACATGCAGACAGACTGAAAGGCAGAATAACTAATAGACAGACAGACAGACGGAGTTGCACATAAGATGTATGTTTTTTTCTAACTGATTGCTTCTTAAATATGTCATTTTTTAAACAGGTCAGAGAACTGAATTTCCATGGTGATGGTCACGTTACCCACTTTGGCAAGCTGATTACAAACTGTTTCACACAACTTTGCTGGGATGAATGTTTGAGGAAAAGTGACTTCTACAATCGACAAGAGGAGATAGCAATCTTTAACAGGTTCAACAAATGTTTAACTATTTCGGGATGATAGGATATTATCGAATTGTGAGCAAAGCCACTAACATTACAAGCCAGTTTTGCCAAATTTCGTTTTTTACCGAATCAATATGACAAGATATTCACGTTGATTGTCCAGTTTAGTTGCTAATAAGCTTTGTCCTCAGAGTATAACATTAAAAGAAAGTATAAAAATCTTCTTTTCTTTAATTAATCTGTGAAAAAATTAACACTCTTGTGTAAATGAATGGTAACGCTGTCAAACTGTTGTTTTTTAACATTCCGAAATAGCTGATAAACACACTCTTCGGTGTGCATACATATCAGGCTGTAAAACGAGCTCATTTTCAGGGCCTTTATCCCGCAGAGGAAGAAGCGAACAATGTCTAAAAATGGTTTTGTGAATGTCATCAAAAGGTACATACATCAGCCAAAATCACTTCCTGCGGATTCCCCCTGTACTGTTAGGGTCAATAATGTGCACCCATACACTAAAACCGTAACATCAACAATATCTAGTATTCTAAGATTAAAATGTAACACAAACTATTGTCTATCGAGAAACATATTTTTTATTTATTCATTTATTTATTATTTATTTATTTATTTATTTATTTATTTACACTTTTAAAGACCGTCCGATTTGCCCATAGAGTAATATTCATCGGGGCTCGTACAATACAAGAGAAATAAATTTGAAAAAAATGAAAATGAAAGGTGATTCTCAATCATGAGTCAATTACAGGGAAAATTGATCTTAATATACTCTCTCAACAGAGTTTTAACATTATTTACATTATTAGCATATTTTACACTAGGTGGTAAGTAATTCCAAACGTTTGTTGCCCGGTAATGAAAGGTTCTCTTACCAGAAGTAGTATAGCATCTTGGAGGATATAGATTTCAGTGCGAAATAGAACGCGTCACATACGTATTCATATTACATTTGGAATGTGAACAAACCACAAAGGTAACTCGGCGCATTATTCGACAGACATTTGTACACCATTACAGCAAGAAAATAAAAAAAATTCGTTGTCTCACCGATAATACATATGTTACAGCACAAAGATCATTAGGAAATTCAAATAACACACGCAAAGCTCTCTTTTGCAAAATAAATATCTTATCTAAATTATGCTCTGTCGTATTACCCCAATCAACAATACAATAATCGATACAACACTGGATTAAGCCATAATATAAAGTGATACGATTGCGTCTTGGGATAAATGGAAGAAGTCGACGAATCAGGCCAATACGTTTACTTAAACATTACATAACTTTTAATAGGGTTATTCCATGACAATGTTACATCAATAATCAGACCTAAAATAGAACCACAGTCTACTTCAGATATTTTAGAGTCTGAAATGTGGGCAGATAAAGAATCTCCACTTCTACGTATACGACTCTGCTTATATTGGGTTGTTACTAGAAGACATTTTGTTTTCGACACATTTATATATATCGGTGAGTTTGGTCGGCCAATTCCTTTAAAGACGCAGTTCCCCTACGAAACTCGGATTATTTGAGAGTATGCAAATGCGAAAAAGAAAGCTACTTGTAAAACGTACTTGACGTGCTCCCATATTTCCAGAACTTTGGCGAGTGATCGGCGTTATTTTTCGTCCAATCTGATATATGGCACCCATGAATATATAGCGACTGCGCTTATGTTCAATATACATTGAAAAAGACTGCTATTTTCAGAGAACGATTATTTTCACAAAGCGTGGTCCCAGAATGTTCATTTTACTTTGGTTCCTGTGTTTGCCAACTGCCAACGTCACTATGGCGTTGCCTATTGTGTGCTTGCGGTGTCGTGCTTAGCCCTTCAAGCTGTTATACAAGTAAAAAAACGAGTTCGACATTAACAGGCGTTTTCTCCGTATGATGCAGTCCGCTTTGAGCACTAGTAGATGCCTTAGCACTGTGTGAAAAGATTTTTCTGACCACTGCAAATAATAAGGTTAATATTTAAGGTTTACGATATGAATGACTGTAGTTTGTTTAAAACAGATGTTTGATGATTGTCTCTCATGAAACAGGTCGCCTTAGATTCTAACAATTATACCTTTATATTTTTGCAGGGATCGTAAGTGGGTGAAGAGAGGAATTTCCATGATTCCCCTTCAAGCAGGGACTGCAATTGTAAGCAACGCTTATCATGAGGTGAGAATTTTTCACGCAAACGTTGCAATTATCTACGACTTAATGTCCCTTTTCACAGTACAGCAGAGCAATGCAGTTAATTTACATATAGATGCGTTAAATATAAACAGTGGGGCGATTTGAAGCAGTCTCGCAAGGCTGTTACTGATTGGTCGATTCAATTGTAAACCTACTCTTGAAACAGATGTACACCTGGTGCATGAATTTTGTATCCTATAAGAATAAATCTTCCGAGGTGCTGCACATCGCCCCTAAACAGTTGATGAAAGTGGTTATCGTCTCATTCGCAATTTTATATGCCCCTTTTGACAGGGAGGAGCAGTCGTTCAAGTATATAGCGATGGAACAGTCTTGTTACTTTCCGGAGGAGTTGAGTTTGGACAGGGACTCCATACAAAGTTGATACAGATCGCAAGTTATGAACTTGGGATACCGTCAAAGTACATATCTATATCGGATCCTAGTACACAACTTGTACCTAATTCAGGAGCAGCGGCCGCAAGTCATGGCACAGATACAAATGGCATGGCTGTGAAGGTAATTTTAAAGTTACTTTTATCGCTTCTTACCGTAAGTAAGATACTTTATCACATATCTCGAGATAGTTTTATTATAACATTTTGTCGTCTGAATCCGGCCATCTGTTCGGCTAAATACGGGGTTTATTTGCTAAACTAGACGACCTGGGCCAGGAATTGTAATCAATCAGCAAACGTAAAATTTGATCGGCCGCAGAATAGTTTCCTTCTGCGTAATTTATCTCATGTACTTTTGAAAATTCCCAAAGTTCTACACGCCAATATCTTGAAATAACATATAAAGACGTGCTAAAACTTCGGATTTCTGAAAGTTACACGCATCGCTAATTGTAGAACATTTACGAGAAATGATCCCCAAGCTTAAACCGGTAATACTATCCCCGAAATATGCTAATTTACCGGGGAGGTCTTATAATATCCGCGACAAAATACCCTCGTTTGCAGTTTATAAGCTTCATTAATACTCTTTTCTTATGATAGCACTGGATTAATTCAGCAACATATCCTTAGATTCTTGAAATTTGTTTCACGAATAAATTATTTTCCAGCAAAGGTAATTTAGAAACGACCATTTCAGTAAATAGAACACCAAAAATCATCAGTTAGCATGCTAAACACGGAAAGGCTTCCATGAATTCCCACAACCTGAAATACTTTTTATGTCATGCTGTGTAGTCCACCTGATATCCAAAATTATCGATTATATTTCCATGCCTTGTCCGTCGCATTTTGATTGGTCGAGCTGAACCACGTGACTGACCACACATACACTGTGACGGTTTGTATACATGCCCGTGAGTCTGAATAATAATAATAATAAAAACTCAACGTATCGCATATGCAGACCTCCCTTTCCAAAAAGTCACCGATCTTTACAGGGAGTTCAACAGCACTTCAATGGTATTAGTCATCTATACTACTAAATGAGAGTTGCCATTTTTGCGTACCAATTTTTCTCGGAATTGGAGCGATGTTTGACCAATCTGTTGCTATAGCCATGCTCTCTCTATAGTTTTGTCTGACATTTGCAAATTTCATCATCTTTAGGGCCGTTGATGGACCGCTACAGAGAAAAGATTTCCGAATCGCTGGTCGCCAGCGCTGCTGCTCTCTCTCTTGGTTCATTTAAATATGGCGCACAAAATTATTATTCACGTTTGCGCATTCCTGTTATGTTGCTCTCACGCGGTCATCGCTCAGCAGACCATGTACAGTCACCGATAACGATTTCGATATTAAAATGCGAAAAACTTTAGGTGAGCCTACGACTTTGTCTTTGCTTCATGTTCATTTAATTTTTCGCCTTGGTGAACATGTTGGACCATAGTTCTGCATTTTAGCTCGCTCTGGCTTTGTAACACTGAAATCCAGCTTTCAACTCTCATTTCGTAGTATAGATTCGGTGACGTTTATTTTCCGTCTTGCAAGTGTACCTAAATCAAATGCGGTACCATGCATTGGCCATTGTCAACCAGTTCTTTTTCTGTTTGCAACTCTCAGGACACAGTATTGAAGTATTTGTCGTCTTTTACTTTTACACGTGCGAATTTTGACACCTAATTTTAACACCTCTTATGTAATTGCACTTATTCATTGTGAAGAGGAATATGCCTTCGAAATTGTGCACGTTCTGTCACATTGGCGTTCCACACTCGAAGCGATGTCTTACAGCATGTGCATCCAATTACAACCTCATGTTAGTTTTACCATTTGATCTCTCCAAATAAATAAAAAGTGATTTATCCAACATTGAAAGGAATTTATGCTCAAACTGCCCGTGTGTAACACGGGTTTCTTTCTAGTGTCTGCTAAAATGTGTGTGAATAGTTCTCAGGGAATACAGACGAGGATTAAATCTTCCTGGTAGATTTTTCCTGCGTTTCAAAATCCCAGTTTTTGTTGGAATCTAGAGTTTTAGAAAAAAGAGAGAAAGAAATAAGTGTAAAAGACATTTATGTACAACTTTCAAATCAGCTATTAAAATTTTGCCCTTATGATATATTTTGTGTCTAAAATTTCTGAACCCCATTATATAAACCATTCATATATTATACCTTTTTAGGTAAAAAATATCACCAATGATTTGACTCTATAGCATATGATATTATATCATCAGACAGGTGTAATTTTTGAGATAAACTTTAAAGGCTGATGAGGTGCTTTTACAATCAATGGAATTTAGAACAGGGAAAATCAGATTTATAAGTTTTTCTGCATGACTTATTCTCAATCGAGATTACAATAATATTAATGTTTATTCCCCCCCCCAAAAAAAAAAACAAGTAGAGATCACGTGTAAGTTTACACAATAATTGAATAACATGAAAGGGGAAAGGAGTGTGGAAAAATAGTTGTCTGGCAACTAATCGAGTCCGCCTCCACACTCATCTACATTTTTTTCAAGAAATCTGGGCAAGCTGTTCCTCAGTGATGTGAAAACATCTCAGAAAAAGTATCATATGAAATCAGTAAGATGTTACAATTATACATTGCTTGAGACAATGATTGGGGGTTTTCTCTATATTCACGTTTAAAACGATTTCTATTTGGTATGTTCCGTATGACATCAGGTATGCTGTTCTATGTTTTTGTGCTGTATATTTTACTGTAAACTGACCTGCTCTATGTTTAGTTTTGGGTATTTCTAGATCGTTTCGTTCCGTTTGTCTTGTTCTATACGTGTGACAAATTGGAGTGAAAAAGTCCTGAAAAGTACATGGAAGTCTGGCGTGAAGAGTATCATGAACAAAGACTGCAAGCTGTAATTTATGCTGTTTGTAAATCTCGAGTATTTCTAGTTTTTTAAAAAGTGGTGCTGTGTGTTCTGGCAATTTACTAAAGGTTATGGTGCGAATCATCTTTTTGTGAAGTACATAAATTTCATTTAGATACGTTGGATAGGTGGAACCCCACACCTCAAGACAATAAGTCAGATGGGGGAGAACAAACGCGTTATACAACAAAACTAAATCGATTGTGGCATAATGTGACGTAATTTGTAACAAAACACCAGTTAATTTGCTAATTTTCACACATACCCCATCAATGTGTTGTTTCCAAGAGAGGTTACTGTCGATAATTACTCCAACAAAAGAAGCACATTCCACTTTTCGAATGTCATTGTTCTTGAATTGAAGTGAACCAAGACACTCCATTTTTTTCTACAACTTTTCATGATCATAAAATTTTTTTTGTGGAGTTAATAGTCAATTTGTTGGCGTCACACCAGTTACGCACATGTCTAAATTCATCATTGATAGTATGCAAGTTACCACAATTGCAAAAGGTATGAAATAAATTAGAGTCATCATTATAAAGTCGAAGATTCAACGCGTCCGATGACATAGGGATATCGTTTATGTAGATAAGGAATAAAGTAAGGCCTAACATTGATCATTGGGGAACTCCACAAGTAATCGTTGTGTGTGAAAATTTATACCGTGCACGCCAAAGAATTGACTTCTTGACGATAAGTAACTTTGAATCCAACGAAGAGGTACGACCCTGATACCATAAAATTCTAGTTTTGCAAGTAAAACATCATGATTGATTGTGTCGATTGCTTTGGAGAAATCAATGAATATACCTAGTGTAGGGTTACCATTGTCAATTTCGTAGAGCAGATATTGAGAAAGACTGATTAGTGATAACTTTTTGCTTTACTGTTTGTGGACATTGTCGACGTATATCAGGAACTTCTGCACCAAATTTCATGAAACGTCTTACTGATGCCAATCTCACAGCACTATGATAGTACTATGAGTGTCATGTCAATTACTGCTAATTTGCATATTTAATGAAGTTTTTTAATTAGTGATATAACTCAGAAAGTACTACAGAAAATGTGATGAAATCAGCTATTGATCTGACAGACATCTGATTATACTGTGAATAACTCCACAGTACAAAATCAATAAACAGCCCATTTGCATATTTAATGAAGTTTTGTAATTATTGATATGAGTCAGAAACCGCTACCCGAGAGTTGATGAAATCAGCTACAGTATTTTGATCTGACAGACATCTGATTTTCATGTGAAGCATTGAGCAGTACAGAATAAATAAACAGCTCATTTGAATATTAATGAAGCTTTGTAATTGGTGATGTAAGACAGTAACGGCTGAACCAGACTTGATAAAATCTGCTACAGATATTGATCTTACAGTTATCTGATTGTACTGTGAAGCATTGAGCAGTACAAAGTGAAAAAAACAGCTAATTTGTATATTTAATGAAGTTTTGTAATTAGTGATATAAGTCAGAAACTGCTGCACCAGAGTTGACGAAACCGGCTACAGATATTGATCTGACATACATCTGATTGTACTGTGAAGCATTGAGCATTGTAAGATTAACAAACTGCTAATTTGCATATTTAATGAGGTTTTGTAATTAGTGATTTAAGTCAGAAAGCGCTGCACTAGACTTGATGACACCAGCAACAGTATTGATTAGGCAGTCATGTGATTGTGCTGTGAAACACTGAGCTATGTAAATTTAATTAAGTGCTCATTTGCATATTTAATGAAGTTTTGTAATAAAATTACACACTAAATTTGATGATACCTGATACAGATATCGATCTGATAGATATCTAAATGTCTCGTGAATCATTGGGCTATGTCAAGTAAATAAACAGCTCATTTGCACATTTAATGAAGTTTTATAATTAGTCATATAACTGCGAAACGACTTCACCAAATGTCATGAAACCTGCTACAGATATTGATCTGATAGATACCTGACTGTTCTGTGAAGCATTGAGCAGTGTCAATTTAATTATTGAAATTAAAGATGCCGTAATGAATATTTAGTTAAATTCTTATGTATGTTTTTCTTCATCTTTCAAAACACGTGAGCATATTCACTTCATAAGCTCTGATCTGGTTTTACACGACAAATAACCCTAAAAAATTGAAAATAGGAGGTTCTTCATGTTATAATACTTAAAGTTGGTTGAGTAATTCAAATAAGTTAATCTGAAATTAGGAGCAACATAACAAATTCAAGGGCACAATCATAAGAAAAAAATATTTTATCCATTAGCTGTAACTAGAAAGTTAGCTATATTTTAGTATTTTTGTTCTGTGTTTCAACTACAGTTTCTGGTATGATGATGGAATACTAAGAATGCCAAGAATATAGCTTGCCAATGCAACCTTTATGAGTACAACCATTAATTGTTATTGTCGAAAATTGTAGTCAAGTCCGGACTAGAATTCCTTTGTCAACAATTACAATGGCCATATGTACGTACAGGATGTGCTTACAAGCTGAATACTGGACAGTCAGCATGACATAGGAATTGGGATGAGAAACTAGTAGATTAAGAGGACCATAATACTGAAAATATAGTAAACAATTCAGCTGATGTCCTTTTAACACAGGAAAATCTATTGATATGCAAACGCATATAATAAAGGAAAAAGCAAATATGAGGGAAAAAACAGAAAAAAAACGATAAAATAATAAACAAAGTAGTTTGCGTTGATCTTACTCCGTTGATTAAGGGTAACAAGTTAATATGCACTGCGGCAAGTCGATTTGCGCTGTGATGGTTAAGTCCATTAGTACCCGGCGAATGCAAGATGGACATTTTCTCGCTCAAAATTATTGTTATACCGAAGTATCTCATGGCAATGTGGCCATTCCCAAAGAATAACTGCACTTCGTGTGTTTGCGATTCCAATTAAGGGTATTTTAAATGAAAACAGGACCGATTCGTAATTTTTCTGACCCACTATGCTCGTCAAACAACCAGACGAAAAATATGGTACCTTGATAATTGCAACTATACTTCATTGCTGATTTTCAAGGGTCTCTCCACCTTCTCGGAGCTATAATCTTTGTAAACATTTGCAAGGCTAATTACCAGTGCACGTGAACCATGGTATTCATTTTAATGTTATTAAGATGCAGATAGACTCTTTTCTAAAATGTCTCTAAACACGGAGGTCCCCTATAAAATGTGGAATACGGTAAGATTATGCACATGTGAAAAAATCACACTAATTGTAAGGCGAACTCGACATGCTCCCAGATTTCGACGGCGTTAATTTTCACCCAATCTGATATATGACATCCGTGAATGTATAGCGACTGCGTTTATGTCGAAATACGTTGATAAATACTGCTATTTAATTCAGAGAAAGAATATTTGTACAAAGCGCTTCCATTTCACCTGGTATCCGGTGTTTGCTTACAACCAGCGTTACGATGGCGTTGCCTATTGTGCGTCCACGGCGCCGGGCCTTTCCGCCTAAAGCCATAGTAACTCCGCGGCTACTGGCTCTATTTTCATGATTTTTATCAACTCAGGATTCCTAGTATTCTACTTCCCTAGAGCACAAAGCTGTACTCAGTATTAAGAATCCTAACATACATGTGTAACCTGTGTCCGAAGAACAACCATTGTTATTGTGAAATAAATCAAATTTCCACAATAACGTTGCTGATTGTATACACATAATGGCTCTGTAAAAAGTTAGTTATTCTCAATTTCACCATGCTTTAGGAACAGTTAGAGAAACTGCTGTGCTTCAAGGAACGAAAATCCTGAAAATAGCCCAAAGTTAGAGATACTGAGGCTTACATATTACAAAGCTAATGTTTGGTAACTTTTTTATTTACAATAGCTAGCATGTGCGAAAATCAGACGCAGACTACAGCCATTTGTCGATGCAAAGCCTGAAGGAACGTGGAATGATTGGGTAAGTTTATTGTTTAGTATTAGGAAAAATTGTCCAAGTGGCTTGTGAACTCATTACATCCTTTACAGGATCTTATTATAATGCACATCTCGTTGATATAATTTCTTGAACTTCAGATTTGTAAGTTACTTCACAGTGTATAAGTAACACAGCGGCCATTTATGTTAAGTTTCCTACGAGTTTAATGAATTTGTGTCATGTCATCATGAAGAGATTGATTCGTAGGAAGACAGTTTGTCGAGATATACCCTGATCAAAATACAAATGGCCACCATTTGATTTGCCGACTGCCCTGATTTACTACTGACAGCAGACGGTCGTCGACCTGCGTCCAGAGTATCTGCAACAACCAATTTCTGGTATTGTTATTGGGAATACCCACTTGCCGTTTGTTTTGATATTTTTGTCTGCTCTTATATACTTAATCACATTTACCCTCTCATAATTATAGTAATTTTTAACACAAGTTGTATTGAGTTCTGGCAAGATATAGTCAATGGCCACAAGATCGTATTTTTTTATTCATGAATAAATGTAACTACATACTTGCATCAGTTACTTTCGTCTAAATGTCCAAGCCATTACATATTTTGATTCAACATGTTTAAGGCCCATGAGCTGCATCTCAGCGAAATTTGTCCAACCTCACGATACCTCCCAATTTTCTCAGATATACCGAAATAACCGAAAATCACATCACTTATTACAGGTAATGCAGGCTTATTTAGATGCTGTCAATCTTTCAGCTACAGCAAATTATAGGTAAGTTGTAAATTGAAGCTGGATTTGTGCAGGCACGTAGACATATATACAATGTATACTTTTTATGGCATGTCTTGATTTCTGTATCGATACTTACTATTCTATCTAAACTTTCAGATTTAAAGAAATTAACATTCCTATATTTTCTTTACATGAATTCGTCAATTAAATTCAATCCAAGTTCAAAGTAATGTTACAGATGGCACCGCTTTATTAGGGCTTTCAGCAAGTGTTTAAACTCTTAAGTTTGAATTCTACGGACGGCATGGGTCACGCCTTCTTCCTATCTCCGTTGCAAAAGGTTCGATCAATTTTGCGTATGAAGACCTGAAATGTCACAGGTTTTGTTGAAACAACATTCATTGGTTCATTAATATGAAAACTCGTCGAACTATTGCTCTTATAGTGCTTCGCGTGGATTTTTTTCCGAAGCTTTCTTTTACGATGTTAACTTTTCTATTCAAGTTGAATGAACATAGTTTATGCTAGCTGCCTGCCTTTTATATCCGCGGTCCGGCTTTAAATTAGTAACAAACTTATCATCTTGGTACATCTCTGTACTCTGGAAATAGTTGAATAGGTGGTATCTACTTATGAACTGTTTACCTGTAGTTATTAAACAATGTTAATACCTATTCAACAATGTAATAATGACACAAGTTGTGTATTCCCAGTATACAGACTTTGTATTTACAATTTAAGTTTTTCTGTAGCATTTCCCGTAGGTCAAGAAAAAAGTTTCCCTATATTTGTACCGGAAAACGATTTCACACTGCGGAATTTACCAAACTTTTCTGTTAGTTTGAGGTTTACCCAGGGTTGGTTGGGTCTCTGGTAGTAGGAGTTTTAGGATAACATGATGTATGTATGTGTGATATGTATAAATGTTACTTGTTTAGGTGCATATCTCATTTTACGTGATCTGAAAGTGCTGGAGACTCGAAATTTCTTGTATTGGATTCGAAATCGGTCTACTCCGTAATAAAACGTCGTACGCTGACTTCTGCAGTGTTCTATGGGCAGAAAATGCTGAAGAATCACGTGATAGCAGTACAAACAAAAACACGTGGATCAGCGCGTACATAGTGCTGCGTGTATTTCTATAGCCTGTTTTTGCACGTGGTGTTGCTTGTAACATGGTGCTCGTCGTGCATTCGAATTCCGGGTTTCACCTATTGAATACGTTTATGTTGGTATATTAGCCAAAATGGCAGCCATCCTATTCCTCACTAATTATTAGCATACCTAATTCTACGCTACCTACTACAGAACTGTTGATTAAAACGGCGATTTTCATATCGTACCAGGACACATTCTATTCACTTTGAATCTCCTGTTTACTGGTACAGCAACTTCACTGGACTTTGCAAATGAACCAATCACATAGCTTGAGAAAAATGCCACAGCCAGCGATGACATACAGTCATAGACACTCGTGGCTACGATCGGTCGTTTGTGTGATTCATGGGGTAGTAATGTGGCAGTTCAAACCTTTACTTAAAGCTCTTCGAGTATAACCATGGCTACGATTGTGCAATAACCATTTAGTCAGTTTTTAGAAGCTATTTGATTCGTTATTTGAACAGTCCAGTGACGTCATCACCGCACCAGCGATCGATAGAGTCAAGTTTTAGTTTTTTTTTTAATTTTTTTTAGCTTTAGGATCGGACTTTCGCTGTTTCAGGGAAAAAAAACTTTTAGGAAAAAAAGCTGAAAAACTGGTAATATCAATGTAACTGTGTACCGCTAGGGCATATCACAAGAGATAAATAATTAGCGCGTTGGCCATAATGACACTCCTTTCATGTTACAGCATGGGACCCACCGACATCAATTCGTTTTATGAAAAGAAAGCTAAGGTGAGGTATTTTGTGTATGGTGCAGCGTGTTCAGAAGTGGAGATTGATATTTTGACCGGAGAACACAGACTTTTGCGGACTGACATTGTTATGGACTGTGGGAGAAGTATAAATCCAGCCATTGATATTGGCCAGGTATATTTGCAGAAACAAATAAGGCACCATCCGCCACTCTTCCCGCAATCGTAAAAGAAAATTTTAGAAATTGAATATTAATAATAGTCATAAATATGAAAAATAAATACTACTTTGAAATATTGCAATCGTCTAAAGTTAGCTGACAGGAACAAAAGAGACTGACGCCAGTGCTCGGTCCGACTGTCCAAAACGCGCAATCTAAGAACTGCTCTGCTCATTGTTCTGTGTGTATCACGTACTATAAAGATATTACAAGAGCTTTACTGTTAATATTTCAATAACATACTGATTTCTTTTTACAATTGTAAAAGAGTGGCGAATGATGCCTCATTCTCCTGTGAATTTTGTTTTATGCTAAGAATCACGATACAGCTACCGAATCAACACCTTGACAAAGCGTCATGCTATTTCTATCATTTCAAAGACCAACACTTCAAAAGCATATTACTGGAACATAACTCTGCACTTTGGTTACTTTTACACACACAGTACACATAGTATATGCAAGTATGGGATCATTCTGTTTCAGTATTCTTGACAACTAGCCTGTTTCATTTGGTTTGGAGAAGTGGTTTTTGTAATATGATGGATCAATTTCTAAAGAACGGCTATAACATTTTTGGTATGATTTTCCGTCTCGGTTTTGTTCATTGGCCAGAAATCGAAACCATCCCCTTATGCACTTTTATATTCCATAGCCTGGGACCTAAGCTATCATGATTTGCTTGTTTGCATTGAACTGGTGGTAAGTCTTAGTGCTAGAGTGGTCTATGACAGCAAATCAATGAGACAATGGAATTTCAGAAAATGTCATATATTGAAAATAAATAACACAAAACATGATAGTCCGTGGGCTGGAGGGGTCAATCGTGCACCCCCCCCCCCTAATAAACCTACTACATGGGTATTTTTTGTTCTTAATAATCTGCTGGACAAGAAAAAAGATGTTAACATTGGATATTTTGGGATGCACTATCTCTCTCGGTCGTTTTTGATTCGCACGCACAACTAAAATGACGAAAAATGGTTAAGGGTAGAAGAGGGTACAATATCATCTCCTAGGTTAAGTAAACTTGCGTAAAATAACATCAAACTTACTTTTTTAAAAAGCTCAGACAATGCTCTTTTGTGCATGACAAAAAATGAGTTAATTGACTTAATTCGGACAAAAAAGGTAGAAAATACTTGGGAAAGAAGATATTTCTTGGTATTTGGGATGGTAGATTGTCCATATCCAAAATACTTTACTGTGCTTCAGTGTTAAAATGCCGAAAGATATTTTGCAAAAATACAACGGAGTTTGTTTTATGGTTTTTAAAGAAGGAAAAAGGGGATAGTGAGTAGGGCTAATGTTTTAAATAAATTAGAAAAGGGGGATTGCGAATGATTGACATAAATCCGTGGTAAAGTCTCTTAAATTTAGATGGTTATCAAAAATTACATAAGGTGAAGATGAAATATGGAAAACTTTACTTGAGCTATCATGTAAATTTGGCGGCAGTTAACTTGAATATATACCATTGACAAATCTGGGATGAGTACCATGAAAAAAGGATTACCTACATTTTATGAAGACATTCTGGAGAATTGGTACGAAATACAAAAAAGAAAGTCCACGAAAAATAGTGGTAAATACAATCGAGGATCAAATTATTTTGGGAAAAAATTTATTATTAATTTATTAAATACAGCAAGGTTCTATCTTTCAAGGAATGGATGAAGGCCGATATAAATCTTGAAGCTGACATTTTTAACAAGGTAATTTTATTTCGCCAATGATTTGTCGGAGATATGAAAGTACTAAAGGAACTGGACTTAAAAGCCCTCGTGAGAGATAATTGAAAACGTACAGAAGAAATTGTGCATCATTGCTCAGTTACAAAAAACAAACTATACACATCTAATAGATAGATAACATCTAAACATTCATGAGGCTCTTTTTTACAATTTTTTTCATGAATTTTGTTTGATATCAAAAGGTGCTCCTGTTGTTTGACTACTTGAAACATGCTGATATACTGGCGTACTGTACACAATCTCTTCTCTGCTAATAGATAGACAACATCTAAACATTCAGTGAGAAATAAACGGTCTGTACCCGATAATCATTGTTGGATGTACTCTTATAATTGAATGAGACTAGATAGCCAATGTTACATAATATTTAGACCACACAGGGCTTGTAATGAGATCTCAGAGTATGGATTCCTTTCACGTAGATAGGATAATGACCGTCATGTACACTACTATAGCAGTGTTTATTTGTCAAAGGAAACAGACTTTGGCATTGAGTAGTTCATTTCATCTGGATGTCACACACCACTTTTCATACAGCAAGAGGGTCACTTCAGACAGTTTTTAGGTTCTGTACCGACATTATTCTGCACATTGAGTGATTTTATGCCAGTATTCCCTGTATTCTTGATATCACCAAAAGGTAAATAACAGAGACTTTGTCCCTTTAACGCCTGTTTACTTAATCTAAGCAAGGATATATTACCCCGTACCCCTACCCATTTTTCGCCATTAACACAGTGCACGCAAACCAAAATCGAGGCAAGATAAATAGTTCATCCCAAAATACCAATGACAACCCTTTTTTTCTTGTGTAATATGTAGGAATAAATACTTTGAATCCACAAATATGTCCAAATTGCTTCATAAAAAGTAAATCATTATTGTTACTTGGCATTTTGGGAAAATTTTTAAAATTTTCAAAAATTAAAATTAAATAATCCCACTCTATATTCGCATTTGTCTTTTGATATAGTTGGTAATCCTCGTAAAGCGCATTATCCGAGCTTTCTAAAGATGTAAAGGTTGATGTTATTCGACGCTTATTTACCTAATCTAGGCAGGGATATATTACCCCTTACCCCTACCGATTTTTCGCCATTTACAGCGGTGCATGCAAACCAAATACGACCAAAGAGAAACAGTTCATCCAAAACTATCCAATGTTAACACTTATTTTCTTACTGAATATGTAGGAATTAATATTTTAAACCAATAGAGATCTCAAAATGTAGCAAAAATATTGTTCATTTAGAAAAAATCACTAGTGTTACTTGTCATTTGAGGCTATAAATTTCAAAATTGCCAAACAATTCATTTTAAAGTTTTCCTGTTCTATATACGCAAATTTATTTTAATTAAGCTTGTAATCCTCGCAAAGAGCATTGTCAGAGCTGTCTAAAAAGTAAATTTGATGTTATTTGACGCTGTTTTACTCTATATAGGAGATGATAAAATACCCCCCTACCCCTACCAATTTTCGCTTTTTACAGCAGTGCATGCAAATCAAAAACGACCCAAGAGAGAAAGTAAGTCCCAAAATATCCAATGCTAAGTTATTTTCTTGTTTAATATCTACGAATGTATAATAGGAACCCATAAACAAATGAAAATATTGTTTTATGAAAACTTAATCAAAACTGTAAGGTTGCATTTTGGGTAAAAAATTTAAAATTGCCAAAAAATTTCAAAGTCTTCCTGTTCTATATACGCAAATTTATTTTAATTAAGCTTGTAATCCTCGCAAAGGGCATTGTCAGAGCTGTCTAAAAACAGTCTGCGCTAGAACGGGTTATTTCCGGTACCATTTATGACGGGTAATTTTAGAGAAAAATGGCCTCTCATATCAGTATCATTGTAATGTAAACAAACGCCGTCGATATTGCCACATCCAAGTTTTCATTTTCTCGTAAACTAGGCGATTAAAATACCTTAATTTGGAACATTCGCAACTTTCCTGACTTGTACTTTTTGGTCTAAAGAAAAAAATTGCAAATCTTTTTGAAAAATGCGTAACTTCGATATCTATATAAACATGAAATAAGCCCAACTGCGTCAATGGTGGCACAACCATCAAGAGAAACGGGACGGACTATTACGTACAAATATTGGTAAAAATGAGGAAAAAGGCTAATTTTCAGTAAATATGCCTGTCGTGGAGCAGTCATAGGCCAGAAAATACCGCGATATTTCTGACTGGCATATATTGTTAGTGGCATAAACGGGTCCTGTGGTGCTGTCCGCTTGAAAGTGGTCGTGCCACACGAACAAACGCAGGGTGCATTTTCTATACGGTTGACGCACCCTATCTTTGAAATGTTGTACTTTTTGGTCTTAAATTCATATTGGCAATCTCGACGGAGCATTAAGGTCAAATGATACCCGACTCAATCTCAAAACAATAACCTTTAGATTCGGTCATCACAGCGTGCCCTGGACAAGCTGTAAATTTTGGTAAAATTGGTAAAAACGTTATTATTATCAAGTTGGTTATGTCTCGATGCAACTCCAATCCGAAGGGTTTTAACCCCTACAGTTGGTCATGGTTTACTCCCGGGAAAGTATGATTACAAAAACTGCTGTGTTTGCCGCCACGCGGGGTAATTGTTCCGAGATGCCTGAGATCAATGATTTGCCGAGAAACATGGAAAAACCACTGATTGACACAAGCCAAATTGCTGTCACGTGAGCGTTGAGGGCCGAAATTATCCAATCGTCTGCAACTTCATTGAATGCACGCTTGTCAATCTAATCGCTCTTGCTGGCTATGCCATGCAGGATACCTTTATAAGGTGAAACTAGGCGTAATTACTTCTCACAATAGATATGGCGGGAAACACTATGATGGAAAAAGCTGTATTTGAAAAAATGCCATATCTTTATGAGTAAACAGCACAAAAGCATTATCTAGGCAATTAAATATATGAATTTCTAGGTATTTGATATGAAGAAAAATAGACATCAAGGTCATGATCGTGACTAATTAGGGTGATTGCTATAGATACACCGTGTGAAAACTACTTTTTTGGAAAAATGGACATTCTTTGTCAGTAAAGTGCTCAAGTATGTAATGCAAGTGTCAAGGCATATAAATGTTTCGCTGCGAAATAGACTTCATTCACGCTTTGGGATAATTAAGGGAATTGGCATACATAATCAAGGTCGTTGCTATGGAAATAACACGAAGAAACCAGTCTTCGAAAAATAGACGTCATATCTTAGCAAGTACACAACACAATAGCAACATCTCAGAGTCAAAGTATATATTAAGAGTCTAAATATTCGACTTTTGCGTGAAGATCATTTGTGATTAAGTTCATGATCACGACAAGTCAGGGTCTTTGCAATGTAAACAACGTGATGAAAGTGCCATTTTTTAGATAAACCATGGAAGTAAGTAATCCGAGTTTCTAGATATGTAAATTCCTAGCTGTCAAGTAAAATGCAATCACGCAACTGCTCTGGGGTAGTTAAAGTCATTGTCAGTGGGATAATTAAGTTCCGTAATTAAAGCCTCAGTATTTCTCGTTTTCACCTATTTTTATTTGAAACAGTATCTTCAATTTTGAAAAGTAGATGATAATTGATACTGAATCGCGCATTTTCCACGACTAGCCCTGCTCACAAAAGGATACGATTTGCAATATAATGAGTGAAGAATGACTTTCTGTCCGGACAGAAAGTCAGGTTTTGTTGACACAACGAATACAACGTAATAACACTTTTGTGCCTGTGCAACCACATGTTCACAGATTCAGCATTGCATAACGTTCATGGAACCCACGCGGAAGAGGTTTTGTCGCCCCAAATCTAGGGACTCTTCGAAGAAACTCGCGAAAATTCACATATACACCATTTCTGTTGTAAACAAACCCGCACGTCATTTCAAGTTTTACGGTCAATATTTAGGGCTTTTATGTAGCTACAGCAGCACAAATCTTGCTTATATCTTCATTATGTTGTATTCCAAGGTGAATGTATGGGAAAAACGGGAAATCTTGGATGATGAAAAATGGTCAAAATAAGAAATACTGGGGCTTAAAGGTCAAAGTCATGCCTAATCAGGATTGGCTATGGAAATACATCAGGGAAGCGCCTACGGTTGAGGTTAATATCTTTGGAAGCAAATAACACAAAAACATATGTATCCTTTCATGGCATTTAGGGCAAAAGAAATAAGGGAGGAATAATAAAAACTCAAAAGAGGTTTGAAAAACTGGTCATCTCTACTTTGGTAAAAAATTATTGTAACTTGTTTAAACAGTGATGCATTTTATGTTTTACACGAAATTACTACATGAAATTAATAACAAAGCTTATCCATGTCATTCGCATTGAATTGTCTGGTAACAATTACACAGTCCTATCATTACACATGTACATGTACAAATTGAAACAGAACGGACAAAAAAGCGAAAAGGTGATGGATACACACACGTAAATACGGAAAATTCAAAGTAAATCTATCATCTTTCAAATTGACTGCTATGAATATTATCGCTAAGAAAAGACTTAAAGTTCATTTAAACACAAAACAGCTCGAATAGGCAACATGTATTAGTCTAGTAAACATGCATGCTCAGTAGTAAAATGAAATTTTTTCGATACATGCTGAGATGTAAGAAAATTTGATATGAACTCCACAATCAAGAGTTCAATGGAAACAAGCAGATTATGATAGCTAAGAATGAAAGGCTAACAGAAAAACATGTGGTATAAAGTGCTAATCGGGTTGGGGGTCTGGGCTGGCCCGTGGACTATATGGTATCCCACTTGAGGTTTCGTCATCATGTACGTTCCAACCGCCCACTATCACCATGGAAATAAGTGATATATCTCCAACGGATTTTGGCATTTGCATCAAAACCTTTCTAAAGTTACAATGAATTTTGAGAGTTGTTGAAATATTGCCACTTATTTTCAATCACTATTATAACTATGCTAATTGCTGTCAGTTAAATAGGGTAGACATACCGAATTTGATTCAGACTTGCAAAGGCAATGCCCATTACAGTACTATAAATTATACAAGCGATCACCTTAGTAACATGGTATTGTTTTGAAAATGCTAATGTGATACATGGTCGGTGTATTTCGGTGTATTGCTTCTGTTCGGTTCATTTCGTCACTTGCCGGCTGTGCGTTACAGGTTTCCCTACCTGCGAGACGGGGGGGGGGGGGGTTGTATGGCGAACATTCCGTACGCTCAGCTCTGTCGATTTTTATATAATTTCAACTCCTGTTGCAGTGGTAGCTAATCCAAAGTTCAGCGATTACAAGATCCTGGTGTTTATTTAGCCTACGACATAAATTGTAGCCGTTCTTTTTCGCCTGGGACGTTTTTCTGGATTTTTACCAATTGGCTGCACCAGAGAGGAGAGAAAATAGACACGTGTCAAGTAACGATTTGTGAGGTTGGTTTGAAGCCACGTTACCAGAAATTGGCCAGCTTAGGCGAAGTTCCTATCATAACGGTATTCCCTTTGAAACAAATCTGTCTATGGACGTATATGGTAGGAGTAATGGACGTATGCATACACAGCGATATAAATTTCCCTCAGGTATAAGGGCCACAAAAACGAAACTAAAATAAAATTACAGTACTTAGTATGCACACGTTGTCTCACTCCAACAGAACAACTAAAATATTTTGTGTATGTCCATGCATTCAAAGTGAGTGTGCGTACATGTGTGTACTGTGTGTGCACATGCCTGTGGGTCTTAGGGGCCGCGGAAAATTAAAACATGCGAATGGTAAATTCAATTTTTGCGTTCGGGGTTGATATGTTTCGATTACCGTGCGCAAAGATCGCACTACGCATTTTAATGAATTGCAAATATCACGCTATCGTGTTTGGCCTGTAGCATGTATGATCGTATTAGTCAGATTACAAAGATTTGTTGTGTTACCGCACTATTACAATTTGTTGCAAATTCCTAGCGTGACCTAATTACCGATTGTAGGTATGCTGATATAGAATAAGGCTTGGTTGGATTTTCACACTTCCAAACTTCCGTTTAGGGGAGGGGAAGGGGTTGAGGCCAAAGGCAATGAGTTGCATTTACCGTGCGGTATGTTTTAATTAACCACCGCCCCTTAGTGTGAGTGTGATACATAGATATTTACCGATTAACTGGTATTGTTGTTTTCAGATTGAAGGCGCCTTCATGCAAGGCTATGGTTTTTATATGACAGAAGACGTGATGTGGTCAGAGGAAGGAGAGTTAATCAATAGCGGGCCAGGAACGTATCGAGTTCCACGAGTTAATCACATACCCAGAGAGTTTAATGTAACTTTGCTGAAGAACGTAGAATGCCCGGAGAATATCTATTCTTCAAAGGTTTGTACAGCCTACAAATTATGGGGACATCATACTATTACTGTGGTGCATATCTCACCATTGTATCTTTAGCTTCTCAAAATATATAGTGAATATTCTTATCACATATGCCCCCATGATTTAAACAACAACGGGTAATGTTTGGTGGCAAAATTGTGCGGCACTGAAAACAATATCTTCAGCTAATTGTCTCTTTCGCCTGACTATTGAAGTTCATCGATCCTCAAACAAACTTTTATTGGTTGGGGTAGCAATCAAACTTGAACAGCAATTAATTTTTTTAGGAAAGTTATGAAAACCTATAAATTATATAACATAGGTAAGAGTTCTTTAGCACATTAAGTGCGGAAAAGTCCGTCCAGCTTTTAATAGACTTGCGGAGATGAGAAAAAAAATTCTTAAAAAGCTTGACAAGGCACTGCTGAAATAGCAAGCGAACTATAGCACCACAACTGGCAATTTTCTAGAACTATCATGTAAAAAAGAAAGTAAAACTTTAATCTAATTAAAAAGATCTCTTTATGATTTCAAATAACATGCACAGAAAGCGTACAAGCAGTGTTTCTACACAAAATAGTACACTGTAAGGCTCACACTAAAGAAACATAGTGTAAGCCAAATTAAGTTTTGAGGAAAGGTTTACAGCATATTCCAGAGGTTATTGACAAAGTTATATTTCTTTTCAAATTTGGTTTCAAATTGGATTGTTTAGCTTGACGTTATCACAATGTCTATAAATGTTATAAGCTAAATCATATCATTTGCAGGGAAAAGAGTTTTGCAAAATGCTGCCAAACAAATGTCCCAATCAAGAAAGTGAAGTAATATTACAATTATAAGTGGTGGAAGGTGGATCACAATGAGATGTATAGTGACGAAACAAGTTTTTCCGTCAAGTTTCATTAAAGGCCTGTGTCGACGCAAGATTGTCTGGTCGAAAAATTTACCCACCAAATTACCGATTTCAGTGGAGAACAAAATTAAAGGCTATGACACCTCCATAATCCTCTTTTAGTCTTGAACAAACTTGATCCCAGGGATCAAATGCCTGACCTTTAACACTGCTACAATTTTAAAGTCTGTATATTGCGAAAATAATATCATCGTAAGGATGTATGCAGTAAATTTGAATCATTTATTCCAACAGTCCAAACCTAAATCTCATCCTTATTAAATATGTTGATTTAAGCTTAGCATTTAATGTTGCCTCTGGGAAAAATAAAAATGTGTGGCTCCAATATCATTCTTTTCATAAATAGGGTAGGTATGGACGGAAGAACATTTTATTTTTTGTACCTTTTATAACATCTACAAGTCAAGGCATCCAGAATACCGTATCTTATTTGAAAATTATCAACTTATCTGAACCACACAATATTGTTTTTTGTCTTATATCCATACAGTAGGTCTTGTGTGGCAGTTTTCGTAAATTGCCAATCCGTTTAAACGCGATTTGTCTACTAGGTCCATCCTTTTGCCATTATTCTTTCTGTAGAATGAAAGCAACTGGAAAATCCACTGGAAATAGTTGTAAAACCAGATCCTTTATTGCACGAAGTTTCAAAGTTTTGATTTGCTTGGAGTACACTTATATTGGGTTTTTAATGTTTTTACACAACAGGGAATAGGCGAGGTACCCTTAAATCTTGCATCGTCTGTGTACTTCGCTACGAAGAACGCAATTCAGTCAGCCAGAAATGACATTGGACTGGGAGGCAAGTTTCGCCTGGATACCCCTGCTACACCAAGGCGTGTCCTCCTTGCATGCGGAGACCAAACCACCAAGATGTAGAATTCAGCGGATACAAGCTCTACGTCCACAGGATGTTGCTTACATCTTTCTTTAGTTTCTTTCTATATCGTAATAATGACTATTGCCATCTGTGTTGATACTACGATAAAAATGATAGGAAAATATATTGTACGAGGTTGTGGTGCCTGCTCAACAGCGAGTGTACCTGATGAATAATTCATGTATTATCTTCTTATATATGGAGGTTACAGGTATATTTTCATCTTGATATTTTGAAAGATTACTTAGTCAAGTTTCAGCTTTTTGCTTTTCTTTTTGTTAACACAAAGTCTATGCATATTAATCAGTAAGTTTATCTATGTGTACCAATTGTAGTTAAAAACTAAAACATGAATATAGTACAAAAGCGCGTGCCACTTTCAGCGTTGAGTCAACGTTTGCTGTAACAGTTTGAATGAGTTTCTTTTCACAAAAAGTTTTTTTTTTCTGATTCCTGTGAACTATATCTGGATGTAACAAGGGATGCTCTCATATGGCGTAACTGGACTTATGAAAACTGCACACTGCTTTGGTCAGTTTCCATGTTTTGCATTACAACTGTACAGACAGCACTAAATATTCTGTGTTGCCCTTACATTGTACAGGATCCAATCAAGTATTTGTCAACTATCTTGTTCTTTTTGCAGTGAGAATGTCTTGCAGTTTTCCAAACAAGTTATTTTCACATAATGTAGTTAGGCTTGGTATCCTTCGTGATAAAGTTTCTAATTTTTAGTTCTGCTGGCGGTAAAAAGTCTTCTTCCCTAAAAGAAAGTCTTTGTGATGATACTGACACACAACTCAACTGTTCGGTAAAAATACGTGTGACAAATATTGAAAGTAGCAAATTTTTATCAAAATTTTAAAAAAAGGGCATCGTTTAACTCACCTGTTTAACCTGCGTACCAAGTTCAAAGCAATGATACAAGACATTTCTCTAGAGGGTAATATGGTAAAAATTCACTCGAAAATATAACGATTTAATTTCCACTATACTGTTGACAAATCTTCCTAAGGTCATCCCTTGAAACCTGTAGATCACATTCAAAAGCAATTGGAAAAGCATCTATTGGTAGCTAGCTCGCCCATGTAAGCAGAAAATCAAGTTTTATTCATGAATACTTTAACATACTTATTGTTAACGAAACATTAATTGACTGGCTATCTAAATAAGATGGGAATGTTGTGGTATAATTATTTACAGTTTCACAAGTAAATTTAACGGAACATATTTACAAACATAAATTCCATGTTATGCAAAATGGCCACATTGTAATGTTTGAGATTTGACAAAATTGTGCACAAGGTATCGCGAGGCTGCTGGCCCAGATTTTGCTTCAGATGCCTTCTTTGGTGAAGTCGCATATCCGTAAGATGTAACATTCTCGTATTAATGGAATTTCATTATTTGAATAAAATTAAACCATAGCGCAAAACTAGTCGTTTGGTAGCTCAGTAACGTGTGTTCTTAACGCATATCTGTCAGATATAACACTCTCGTATAATGGAATGTCATCTTTATATAACTAAAGCCACACTGCACAACTGGTTGTATGGTAGTTCAGTATATGCGAGTTCTAAAAGACAGGTCGCATATCTGTAAGATGTAATTTCTGCGATAATGCATATCATGTCACTATTTGAATAAAATTAATCGATATAGCACAACTTGTTATTTGGTAGATCAGTAGTGTATTCTGAAAGAATCCCATTTCTGGAAATCTGAATGATTCTAGAATGATACTAGAGGTCCCGGGCTAGAATCCTTGCACGGTTCTAAAGTTAGTTATACCACTCATCGCCTCGCGCCCATCGTTCAAACCATGTTGCCAATTTTCCATTACCCACTCTACCGCTGGGATATCGTTTGTTTGAAACTGTTACGTTTACAATGTCATCAGCGCACGTTTCTTGTTATCGCAACACTTTTTTCAAGTGTGTCTTTGGGTGAATTTTGTTTTCTATTGTACAAACTTTCTTTTAACTTGAAAAAAAGCATCAAAGAGCCATGCAAGGATTCGAACCCGGGACCTGTAGTACAATATATAAGTCCCTTCCATTCCCATTACTCCACAAGTAATGAAAAAAAAACAAATAAATGCGGAAGTGACGTAATGCGTTCACACTGGACTACGACTTTGATTCCGACAATGGCAAAAACACCCCAAAGTTCGTGGTATAAGTCGGTTATCGCAACTCGTAACGATGCATTTACGGGGGCTATCGCTACACTTTTGGTCATCAGTTTATAAAAGTCCCGAGGCCGAAGTGTAGCGATAACCCCCGTAAAACCACCGTTACGAGTTGCGATAACCCATACTTACAGATAGTGAACTACCTTCCGGGGGGGGGGGTGACATCTGGATTATCCTGGATCCATATGTCTATCAGTTCTTGTGTCTTATATGGATAGGTTTTAAAGAATGGTCAGCGATGAAATAATTAACCTCAGCTTTGTGATACTACATATGACAAAATTATGTTACAGCCTTCAACACTGTCTTACAACAAAACCTGGTACAGGTCTAGTACAGGTCATTTCAGGTTGACAAGTAAGAAAATTACCTAAAATATATAATTTTGGCGGTTTCCCAACATTTTGAGCAGATGATCTATCTAATAACATCACTTGGGATTTTATATCAAAATACACAGCTATCAGAAAGTGTTTTCGAGAACAAATTTTCTTGACCAAATATGACAAAATTGTCTTAAAAATACAAATTTGTATATTTCAGGACAATTTTCACATATCCAACTATTGCCATCCCTAGGCATCTGTATACCTTTTTTCTTCATAATGCAAAATTTATAAAATAATGGACACTCCACAGCATGATTGTGTCCTCATTCAGTTTCTCCCCGACAAAACAATTGGAACATTTACCCTTTGACCTCTAAGACTAGAAAAGCAAGCGGCGCCCTGATTGGTCAATAACCGTCATGTGATCACCAAGTACGTCATATATCGGCAGACCACGGCTTTCTTCATGCATCATGCATTAGGATTTTACATTTTGCATGTCATAAAAAATGACGATATGGCACAGTTCAGTTTTAAAATATGATATTTATAGATATGACATCAGATTGAGAAAGATAAGGCTGTTCCAATGGAGAAGAAGCATTTTTGTAATCCGAAGTCTTACAGGTCAAAGGGTAAATGTTCCATTTGTATTTTGCCAGATTTTTGAGTTCAGTGTCGCAAAAACACCCTTACATTTTTCACTCTTTTGATTGATAGTTTTGAATGGTAATGTCTACAATTCTATGTTTTTTATCTGTGAATGCGTTCATTTTCAGTTAAAATCCCAAGTTTGGAAAAAATTTACAGTCAAAATTGTAGGCTATGCGATGTCTCAGTTTCATAACTTCGATATTTATACATAGAAGTATAGCAAGGGTAGGGTCGCGTCAGTGTTCTATGATGTGGTAGTGAACGACATCCCGACAGGAGACACTGTAGAGTTGTATCAAGATATGTTTTGTCCTACTTTTTTTACAGATGACGGGTCAAACGCCTGTGGCTGCACACACCGCCAATGTTAACGTTGCTACAACTGCTGAAGGTCGGAATCCAAAATTCACTCTCAAAGAACCTTCTAAACACATACTTTCCACAATTAAGATATCGTAATGTTATTTACATCAAGTTGATCAATGTGGTAGGCGATTTTTAGCAAAAACCAAGTTGTCGGCCAGTATGCAAGTTTACAAGTTTAGCGCATGCGCAGTACACAGCATATAAATATGCTTTTTTGAAAATCAGGTATCACCCTTAAATATATCAATATCTCTTTATTTTCAAAGATTGATCATGCAAGAGAAATTTCAAACCTATTTCATGGTTACTTTCCATGTAACTTCATAAATATTAAAAATTACATATTAAATTAAAGCTGCAAGCAGCGTTGTCGGTGCCCAAGCAATTTGCAAATGACCACAAAAATTTTGGAAGGACTTAGTTTTGAACTCAACATGTTAATTTGTGGCTTGAACAAGAGGCAAGTTGATGCGTCTATGTTGTAATTCTACAATTGTCTATAAGCATTTTGAAGCAACTTTGTAGCTCTGTTGGTTAACCTGGGATAAGGTATGTGCATAACTAATGAGGTGTTGATCATGCAAATATGTTGGAAATAATTCTGATTTGATACTGGTTCATATCTAATTGGAACCAGTCTTTTAGCACTAATGATTCACAGGGAATTAGGTATGTGCATAATTAATGAGGTTATATACATGGAAATATGTTCGGAAAAATTTTGATACACTACTCCTCTTTATGCAACTGGAATTAGCCTTGAAGCCCCAGTGGTTGATCCGGAATTATGTATGCACATAAGTAAATAGATCAAGTTCATGCAAATATGTTGGGTAACTTTTGATTCTATAATGGTTCATATGCAACTGGAACCATCCTTGTAGCCCTTGCAGTTAATCTGAAATCAGGTATGCGCATAGTAACTGATATTGACATTGCTATAGGTCATCCTAAAGTATCAGTGCAAATTATATTTTTGTTCTCATCAAAATGGAAGAAAAAGCAAGCCTTTGCCGCCATTCATAAGCCTGAAATTATACATGCAAAAACAAAATGTTAGTTTGGTCAAAAAGAGGTCAAAGGTCATCTTGAAAATTTTCAAAATATTTCTGATGAATGTTGATCATTAGTAGACATATGTGTACAAAATTCGTCAATCTGCTGTTTTGCATTCTGCTGAAATTAAATATATGCATATTTAATGAGATCAGCAAAAAACAGGTCAAAGGTTATTCAAAAAATTTGAAAAATATTTGTTGTGATTGCTGATGAGTAGCAGAGCTAATTGTGTACAGTTTGTGACTCTGACTTTGCTCATAGCATTAGCATTGAGATATACATTTTAGATGAGGTATGTGAAAAACAAGGTCAAGGGTCATCGAAAAATCCCAAAAAATTCATAATATATTTGGTGTCATATAGACTCATAAACATCAATCATGATATAAATACCACCAATATTAAGCTCAGAAATCGATATGCAAATTAGTACTGCGATTAGGCATTTTCCAATATGGCGGCCATATTTGTTTATTTTTTCAGATGAAATTTACATACTTTGTACAAGTCATCAACATGATACTCTGTGCAAAGTTGCAGTTCAATCAGCCATTTGTTCTTGAGAAGGAGATTTTCGAAATTTTAACTCCTTTTTTGGTAAATCCAAGATGGCCGACACAGGGGTCAACCAATCTCAATGCCTTGGACAAACTTAGTAGACGTATGTTAGATGAGCATGTATAACTAATATCAGCACGCTGTGAATTGTGGTTCTGGAGAAGAAGATTTTTAAAGTTTTTTGCCGATTTCGGAAAATCCAATATGGCGGCCAAGGTCACGTGACCGCTCAAGTTTTTATTGGCGAATCTGAAAGGACTCATCCAACATAAGCTACATGCAAAATTTCGAGTTGATTTGCCCTGTGGTTTTTGAGAAGCAGTGGTTAAAAGATTTTCAGAAAATCCAATATGGCCGCCGAGTCACGTGACTAATTACTAATTCAAGGTATAGGTGCACGAGGTCTGATAGGCCCTGATCACTGTACCAAGTTTGGGATTTGTAGATTTAGTGGTTTTCGAGTTCTAGGGGCGCAAAAAAACGGCCCAAGAATAAGAAGAGGAAGAAGAAGAAGAAGAAGAAGATCATGACGCTACCACTCCATTAAAACTTAGACCCGAGTAGGCCTTCTAACTCGGGTTTACTGGGGTTGGGAGTTAATTCCATGTGCACACATTACAATCACAGGTTAAATACACAATGTATACATACAGCCAGGGATTAACATTGATTTGGTATGTTGCTAAGACAGGAATATGTTTGTGTTTTATTGAGAAATAAATGTTAAAATACGTATATATGCTTGGATTTTGCCCAAATAAATTATTTATATTGGAATGATAACTTTGTGGTGACTTCATGATTTACCAAAGTCAAAGATATGTTTGACACAATCATTTGCAGGTCTCTTGGAGTGTAGTCATTGTTGATTGGGGAGATTGAATTCCCAGGTTTATCTGCAGGTCAGTGTTTGCTCTCCATGAGGGGTAACACTTTGAGTACACACAGGAAGAGCTTGTAAACAGATAAAAAAGTGGGGTTGGCTGTCCCAATTTTTTAATGGAGTGGTTGCGTCATGTGAAAAACTCCGGTAAAACCAATAGGTGCCCAAGCACTAGCTTGGGCACCTAAAAACACTTTCTTACAACGATTCAATAAAAAACCTGTTAACATGCAAGAGATATTGGTACAACACACCACTGTACCAAATTACAGAAAAAGTTACTGAAGTGTTTTTGCACATTCGCTGTGGACGGCTACAGCATACGGCGTAAGGCCAAAGGCATACAGTGCATACAGAGTGATCACATAAGTCCATTTGACCGTTGGTCCAACTGACTAAAATCAGCAAAAATACAAAAGTCAAGATATCTTCAAGATATCTTCATGATAAACATAAAATTTTACTTACTCAAATACTGCTGTTTTGATTGCTTTGAAAATTGGTAAGTTTTTACCATTTCTACATTTTTAAAGCTCTTTGCATAATTTAGGTATGCAAACTTCATGTGAACAAATCCCATCTACAGCCAAGGATACATCCCCGCACCAAATACCAAGCTAAAATGGGAAGCAGTTTGTGAGTTTTTGATGTTGATGGACATACATTGCGCACATACATACAGACGTCACCCAATTAAGTCTAATGATAACCTCATATTTTTACACCAAATTAAGCTAAAAATTAGAATGTCTATTGGAAATCCATTTTACCTGACTAAGATCCTTAAGTGTATTGTCACATTTCATTCACTATAAAGCTAATATCGTGAAAATGCACACATCAAAATGCAAATCATGATTCATAGTCCTGCATGTTAAACTGATTTTTAGAAATATTTGAATAAAAAATTCACAATCTTTACAAACATTTAGCTATTTATTAGAAAATGCACAAATCAAATCCTCATAGTACTGCATATATATAAAAAACTTATTTAAATATTTGGGAATTGCAAAATCTTTGAAAACATATTGCTATTTACACGGAAATACTAATTTGGGGATAAAATACATACAAGCATTTTACAGAAAAGGTAACGTCCCTGATATGTATTTGGTATTGTTGCATCATTTGAAATGTACAAATAGTTTAAAAAAATACTGCCAACAACACAGTGTCGCTCAAATATAATTAGAATTTGGTAATACATACCGGTACTAAGCACTACCCTGAAAACTACTTGACGTACACACACACAAAATGGAAATAATGTACTTTCAAAGTGATGTAGATAATAGCAAGGCTCTATCAATTGCCAAAACATGCCAGTCTGAACTCAGCATGTGGCCAGCTAATGAATGTAAATGCTGTAAAAAAACACATTAGTATGCAAATAATGAAAGCTATGCCTTGCTGTTTTCTTGTCTTGTCCATCTATCACAAACATTATCTACATAACTGCTTCCATCTGCGATAGTGAGGCATTTATCTCTGTTTACATTAACTGTTTCACCATAATGGAGGGGGGGGGGGGACTTTGTGTAAACATTAACATCCAGCTGGTTAAATATGACTAATTATTGTTTCCCAACTACATTTTGAGAAAAAAGTTTAGGGAAGTGACAAAATATGCTCAAAAGTACAACAAAGCTAATTTCAATCTGATAAATGCATCATCCAATTCTCAAGTAGAACACACCAAGGCCTTGTGATGAACTGTCAAAAAGGAGGTTGAACTTTTCTAACAAATTAGTCTACAAGTTTCACAGAAAATCATTCGCCGACTAAGAATGGGAAAAATTGCCCACAAGTACACCTGCACATTTCATCATGATTTCTGAAAATCTCACTGATGTCATCTAAAGGAAACTACATATCAAATTTCAAAGCAATCAGACAAACACTTTGGGGAAAACAATTTTTTTTTCTCCAAAAATTGGAAAAAATTACACCCAAAATACAAATATGAAATTTCACCATGATTTGAATAAATTGGACTGAGGTCACTCTTAGGAATATGCATATCAAATTTCAAGCCCTCAGACTACCGGTTTCAGAGATAATAATATTAATTTTTTGACCAAAAATGTGAAAAATTGCTCCAAAAAAACATGCATGCAAATTTCATCATGATTTGAACAAACCTGACAAAGGTCATCCAAGAATCTCTATATCGAATTTCAAAGCAATAGGACAAGCCATTTTGGAGGAGATTTTTGACAAAACTAAAGAAAATTAACAAAAAAAAAATCATTAAAAATGGAAAATTCAAGACATCTGCACAAAATGAACAAAACTATGTGAGGGCCATATCGGGAACTTCAATATCAATTTCCAAAGCAAACAGACCAGTGGTTTCTGAGTTTTTTTTATTTTGACCATTTTTACATTTTTTCCAGCTCATTTGCACAATTTTGGTAGTGACCTGTTCATTTGAACAAAATCCCATCTACAAACCAGGATGCATCCACAGACCAAATACAAAGATGAAAAGTGCAATGGTGTGAGATCTCAAGTTTTCGATGTCTAAGGACATACTTTATGAACATACATACATACATACATAGAGAACCCAGTGCAGCTTATGCAATAACATCACATTGGTATACTAAATGTGAGCTAAAAAAAACAAACATGGAGCCAATGGACAAATGAGTTGATTAACAACATTTAAGAATATCTTTAACATGGAGCAATTGAAATATGAATATTGACACAAAGAAAATGAAACTGAAGGTTAAGTGCACTGGATGAGGGGAGGGTTTGGAGGACAAGGAGGGCATACAGTTATACAGCAATATTTTATGTATTTCAGTCTTTTCTGTGATCATGCAGTCTTGTCAGGCTGTGCTACAACAGGAGTCAAATGCAGTGATATGGTTGGAAAATATCTACATGGAAGTACAAATATTGCAATGCCCCAGTAATTCTTCAGACATGGCCTAATAAAAAATTATCCAAATGAACATTTAATTTTCAAATTATCACTTCAAGTTTTTGGCATCATTATGCTATGAGGTAATCAAAGGGGAAGTGTCACATCATGTTTGGTTCAGAAATTCTTGAGATATTGTTTATTACTAAATGGATTAAATATGCAAATGTGCAAATAATGAGAACGCAAAGCCCACCAAACTCCTGGAACAGTTATAAGACAGAATCATCAAATAATGTACAAAGTCACATGATGTTTTGATGAGAAATTCTTGATATACTCTCCATCACAAAATGTGTACCACTGCAGTCCATTGGATTTGAAATGATGGGTATAACTATCACTTTCTATGTGGCTGTCATTTTATACTCATGCAATTTCTGCATATGCACTTAAGCAAAATGACGCGAGTAAAATTACTTTCTTCAGCTAGTGCATAGTGAGTAACGTTCCTCGCAAGGAAAACAATATGTGAATATGAATATTTGTTCAATGGCACAGTGTTAAAAACTCAAAAATCGCTGGTACCGGTACACAAGATTTCTGGTCAGCAAAGTGCCTCAAATGAAAGTTTGGTCAGCTAATTTCTCTCGACCTGAGTTTATTATCAAAAATACATGTAACAGTGTTCCTCTAAGAAGATAAATTGAACAAAAATTCTTTAATTTTAACTTGCCAAAGCTAAACACATTTGAACTCTTCAATCATTTCAAGACTCGAGAAACATTTCTAATCTTACTAGAAAACTTTTTCTAAAAGCAAAATTCAGCAATAGTACTGATGAGCATTTTGTTTATTACATAAAAATAACATTTAACTATTTATTGCAATACCTTGCAAATGATTGCAATCACAGTGTTTGTGTCAACACAATGACCATAAGAAGTCAATCAGTGCCAATGCAACTACCATAAATGGTCAATCAATAACACTCTGTAACAGTAATTGGTCGATGAATTACCATTCTTGATAATATGACTGCTAACACAGCATTAATAGCTTTCTCTTCATATTACTTGATATTGTAAATATGTACAGCACCAGACAATCTGGTTCCTTGGTTGCTATGAGCAGCAGACACAATTAAATTGTTTCCCTGTCCATCATTAAGAAAAAAAGAAATATTGTTATAAGATATTTTCCGATGAAAGCACGGCATGAAGTCTTTCTTCAAAACCTAAAAGAAAATGTGTTGCTAAAAGAAATGGAGACAATGAGTGCTCTGATGATTACCCAGGATGCATCAGTAAACACACTAACATTAAATAATGCACAGTTATTTGTACAAATCTAGCACGTGTACAGCTTCTGCTGATTGGGTGTATGTAAAATTGAGGCCTATTTAAGTACAAACATAAGCTGTGGATCACCACAGCTGACAGGTGACAAACAATATCTGAAAGGGGCATATTTCTTTACTGGGGCACTTCTATTGATATATCAATAGATCTTTTGTCAACTGAACTGTTATTGGGAAACAATGGGGAAACAAAAGGACAGCTGTGCATTACATACTAGTATACCCTTTTAAGGAGGAACGGGTGCAGACATCACTTAACCCTTTGGTCGAAATTGTCAATTTTTGACACTTTCCACATAATAGTCTGCTCATTATCTGCTATATTTACTATAGATAAAGTATGTGTGATGATTTTCTAAAACATTGTCCAAAATCTGAAACCAGTGTCATGCTATCCATTTTGTGTTCAGAAGGGAAAAAAGTGTCCGGTAAAAAATGAATGAAAATATGAAAAAAATTTGCATCGAAATTTCAGCGGGAAAATGTGGTCAAAGGTTTATATTTGCAAAGATAAAGATTAGGAATTCGATGTTATTCTGGAACCACTTTCACAGTGAGCAGCTTTGTTTTAAGAGTGAGTGGGATTGGCATTAAAATGAATACATCACTTTCATCATATATCAGTTTTTATGATTGATGGTCCCTAAGTATTTATGGACATACGTAAATAAAATACACACAATGTATTTAACAATACACAGAGAGATGTTGATTAGCCAAACCTACATACAAATCTGTATAATTAACAACTTCAAGAAAACATCACAAGACTATATACAATTTTGACCACATCTCAGTAATACAGATCCAGGTATCTTGTGTAAGTATATGACTGTACAATTAATTTGTTCTAGCCTGACTTGAATACAAGTATGTGGTTTTGTTCTTTAAATTCATGATATTAAATATCAACTTCGAAGAAAAATGTGCTTAAAATGAATGTAGATTTTCAAGAATGGATTTACCCTGAGAAAGAGGAAATAAGCTTTTGATTGTATAATGTGTGTACCTGTTATTGAGACACTCACCTGGAATATCGCAGTATAGCTATATTGCTTCCAAATCTACTACCATGCTGCAAGAAGAAATTAAGAAATATTTTTATTTTGTAACACACCTTGGTCCGTTTTCTATGTATGGATGGTCAAATCATTGTCACGTTGGGAAGTCATTTTTGTGCTGATACACGGGATGTTGAGTTACTAGTTACCTAGAGAAGTAACAGTTCCAACAACTGGTGCCGGAAACACTGTCTACGCAGAACTTGAAACGTAAATGCAGATTAGGTGGTCTGCAACTGAGGCAGGTGCTAGTGCAGAATTTCCTGATTTGTGCTACTCTCTGAAGAACTCTCTCCTCTTAATTGTTTCGGACATTCGGACTCAAAATAGATGAAGTGTGTTATAAAACACATACTGACTGGCTAATTCGGGTAACAGCATACATTTGTGGCCATGGGAAACAGACTGATTTGGTGGCGACCCGCAGTCCCCCTGGGAAACAAATGTATGCTGTTACCCTCATTGCCAGACAATATGCTATATTCCATAGTGTTAGAAATCACACCATGAGGAATTGTGTGAGGAATTTCCAGAGATTATAACATACTGATCTGAAATTGCTCTTTACAACAATGGCTATGGTATGGATCGCGTATGTTGTGGTGATCGGCCATATTGGAGCGCATAATAAAACAAATCAATGTGCACATGCACACCATTGTACTTAATCTTAGTATTTAGTTTGAACAAAAACAGTTCATGGATGTTAGTAGAGTTGTGGTTTCAAAGACATGAAAAATCGTAACTGACAAAACGGCTTTGTAGTGACCATATTGTATAGTATTGGAAAATTAATAGTTGACATGCTTATGTGTACCACAGTACCATATCTTTTAGCTCAGTTTCAACAAATCAGTTTTTTGGATACTTACATGAGTGATTGTTCAAAAACATGAAAAGATTGCAACAAAATAGCTGTCTGGTGGCCATATTGGATGATATCATGAAATAAAACAATGTGCATATGCATGCAATACCACTGTTACTATCTTTGTGCCAAGTTTGAACAAAATTGGTTAAGGGGTGTTTGAGTTATTTTTCATAGACTTGAAAAAAATTGCAGCAAAATTGCAGTCTGTTGGCCATATTGGATCATATCGCAAAATCAATGAGTGTGCATATGCACATGTATGGTATAATATTTTATGTTTGTGCCAGGTCTGAACGAAGTCAAGTTACAAGATATGTATGAATTACGGTTCAAAGACATGAAAAATTTGCAACCAAATGGCCGTCTTGTAGCTATATTGAATTGTATCAGGATATAAATAGATGTACATATGTATATGCCACAGAACTTTATCTTTGTGCAAAGTATAAACAAAATTGGTACAGGGCTGATTGAAATATTCTTTGAAGACATGCAAAATCACTACAAAATGGCCGTCTACAGCTGCAGTGGATCATATTGTGAAATGAATTGACGCGCATATGTCATATATTGCTTTGCCTTTGTGCAAAGTTTGAACAAAGTTGGTACAGAGGTGTCTTAGAAATGGCTGTGGACGCACTGGCAGATGGACAGACAGAACCCGGTTTCTGTCTGGCCAAACTATAAGCCCCCACTGAACTGCGTCCATGGGGACGATCTGTGTGCGATGTTTCAGTTATTGTTCAAGACATGAAAAGTTTGCCAAAAAATGGCTGTCTGGCAGCCATAGTGAATCATACTGAAAAATAAACTGACATGCACATGTATTCCATAGTGCTTTGCCTTTGTGCCAAGTTGGAACAAAATCAGTTTAGAGGGGACTGCATGAGAAAAGTTGCAGATTTTGGGATGAATGGACGAAGGGACAGATGGAAGGATGGATAGAAGGATGGATGGACAGGACCCAATCTATAAGCCCAGCCAGACTGCATCTGCAGGGATTAAAAATGAGGGTAACAACATACAATTGCTTCCCCGTGGGACTGTGAGCTAGTCTCCCCGCCAAAAAAACAGTCTGTTTTTCCAAGGCTGAAGTTCAGTGGAAGCTATAGGGGCAAGTCAGCCATGGTGTCTGTATGCTGTCTGTATGTGGGTATGTATGTCCGTCCAATGCCAAATCTTGAGAAACCCTGCAAGTATCACCTTGCCATTTAGTGTGTAGATATGTGCTGGCCTGTAGATTGGGTTTTGTTCACATGAAGTTGTAGTCACAAAAAATATGCAAATGAGCTGGAAAATGTAAAATTCATCAAAAAGCTAAAAAATCTACTACTACTACTGGTCAGATTAGTTCCAGAATTGGTATATATGCTCTTGGTGTACACCAATTTCGATTTCTGAGCTGATTATGTGCAATTTTCAAGTTTTTAAGGATTTGAAAAAAAAATTATTTTTCATGAATTTTTGTTACTTATTAAAATTTTATATGCAAGTTCCTTGGAGTAATGTGACTTGGATTTTTTGTTCAAAGTGTTGTGAAATTTCCATCCATATTTTTATTTTTTGGCAATGTTAACATTTTAATCAAAAGTCTCATTCACTGTAGCTGCTTGTCTGATTGCTTTAAAATGTTGTTTGCAGGCTCCTAAGGGTGGCCTTAGTGAGTTGTTCTCACACTATAATGAAATTTCCACTTTTGTATTTTTGGGGGAAATTTTTGAGATTTTTAGTTTTAGACTAAAAGTGGTCTCTCATGAAAATACTTATGTCTGATTGATATAAAATTTGGCATGCATGCAGGGTCCTTATTGGTGACCTTAAAAGTTTTTTTTCAAGTTGTGATGAATTTGTGTGTGTGTTTTGGGCAGTTAACCTTAGGAACTACTACCAGTTTTGATCAATTCTGCTTTCTTAAAACATTAACCAAAACTGTTCCTGTTACATACATTTCTTTGGAACCCTATCTTGTTTACAGTTGCGAGCTGTTTGTTGACACTGTACATTCTTATTTAGTATCTTACCGTAGATATGGTATTCAAGGGAAGATATCAATTTTCAAGGTGATTTCTTAAATTTTTGGTTTAAAATTCATGTAGTCAGAAATTTTGTCTGAATGATGGTTCTGAAATTTCTATGGAGTCTCTAAGGATGTTCTCCAAAAGGGTTGAATAGAAAGCACTGATTTTTGTTTTGCATGCAGGTTACTTCTTATGAAGTTATGAGTGATTGGTAAAAAAATTTTTCAGAAAGAAGACCCTCTGTGTAACATTGTATTTCTACAAATGGAAGCCAATATACTGTCATTGACAGTATTTTAACACACCTCATCTGGACTGAGTTCTTGTCAGAAACAATTAAGAATTGAGAGTACTTCTACAGAAAGTAGCAAGAAATTGAGAAATTCCTGCACAAGCACCTGGCTCATAAGAAACCGCCACCTTTGTTTACAGTTCCTGCACTTCAGGTATCAGTTGTTGGAATTGTTACATAGCCAGATAATAGTTGCAAATACTGTTCACCAGTAACTAAACATCACATGTATCAGTACAAACATGATGCACCTGACATGACAATGATTAGAGCAATCATAGCATAGAAAATAGACCGGGCATGTTATAATAATAAATGACTGATAGTACACCATGAGAATAAAACAGTTGGTGCAGAAAAATTAGTATATCATTTAGCATCACAATTTATGACTGACAACTTAATTGTCCCATATGATTGTGGACTGGTATAGAAATCTTGCAACACATCAGCAAATTATAATCAGCGAAACAGCGAAATGGCGAAACAGCAAAACAAAGAAACAGCGAAACAAAGAAACAGCTCAAAAATAAAGATAGTCAAAAAATTAATCAATAATATTCCCCTGAAATACATTGATTTTTTGTGAAAAAAATCCAGGAATCATGGACAATCGCCAGTGAGTACAGTGCAGTAAGTAACCTGGCCGGCCATGGGCTAGGTGGAAGCTAGGACTATGCAATAGGGTGTTCCTAAAGTAGACCAAAAAAATTTTAACTTTATTATTTCCCTTGCCATTTTTTGTATCTTTTTTTATTCAAGTGGTTTAATTCTTGTTCATTCTTTTCATTCAAAAAATATTCTAAAAGGCTGAACAAAACTTACGTGAAGAAAACATAACCCACCGTTTTGATGACTGGCCCCAATTTCAAGAATGGTATCGACTAAGTGAACGTTGACCTTTTGAACAATGGTAACGTTGTGATGCATCGCTTGACCGACCAGTATTTCCCGTTGCGAATTTGCAGTATCTGAGAGTGGTCATTTTCAAACCTCGATTTTGACTGCTTGCCTTGATCAATCCACATTATCTTTGCTTCACAACAGATTAGCAATCTATTCTTGCCTGTACTTTGTGGCATTTTTGAGCCGTTTCACTGTTTCTTTGTTTCGCTGTTTTGCTTTTTCGCAGATTATAATTAGCCCAAAACATCACCTTCAGCATTACATTTTCTGTTCTACTGATTTTCTACCATGACATAAAATGTTTATGCAAGACAATGAACACAGAAAATTTACCTCATCAGTTCCGTACTCAGCAGAGGCCTGTAAAAACATCATCAAAGAAGAGATCATGTTAGTTGGCACTAGCCTAAGTTGGCACATAAACAGATGTATGATCATTACTGAGCCCTCTAGAGTTGAAATCCTGAGATTAAATTCATATAAGCAAAGAAACGTTAACTGCTTAATCTGGTTCTCTGACTTGTTTTCCCTGGTAGAGGGCATGCAGAAAAATGGGGTCAGGTACCAGCAAATGTGAACATGGATGCTATAGGGTGAACATAAAACAAGCTGTGATTGGATGAAAGTTTCATTAAATATGGCGCTATACGCAATGTTGGGATTTGTTTGTAAAACTGAACTTCTTTTGAGAAAGTTGAATGAGACACATTCATCATTGTACCCGGTTTATAAACCTAAGCAAGTCAACTGTCTGAAGGCATCGTTGCAAGTTGATTGTATGGGTCTCTTAGGCCAGAAAGAAAAAATGAATTGTTCATCGGAATTGCCGCTTCTACTTCGGCCGATTTGGAAATTTTTTTTTGGTTTTTGGGAAATTCATACTTCTACATTGCAAATATTTTAGTACTGCCGCTAGTGGCGCACTACACTTTGTCGGGTATTCATGGGCATGTGATTTTGAATTTGACTTCTGACGTGTCTTCCCTGAGTTGACTGTCAATACGTTGTTGCCACATCTGAATTTTGCAAAGCATGACACAAACTTGATTGGTTTTTGGCAGAAATTTCTCCGTCTTGTCAAGTTTAGTACATCGTTACCCTTGGATTAAAAAAAAATAAAAATAAAAATTTTCGCTCTCCGCTCTTGAACCTTGGTCCAAAAAATCCGATGAACAATTATTTTTTCTTTCTGGCCTTACCAACTGGATACAGGAAATTCCTAATATTCCAATTACTTCCATACATGAAGGGTACTACTTCAACACCATCAACAGTAATTACAATTTCGCCTTTGAATGCTATCATAGAATAACAACTCAGGAAGCTTACAGATGATGCTGTATACAAAAATAGTGTCAATGACACTGTGCTCCCATTTTAAATAGATGGGTATATTCATACATGACATCTTTAAAAATGCATATAAACAGGATGGTTACAATGATACTTCCATTACAAATCAATCTTACAACCCTAAAGATATGAAATGCCTCACCCAACAATGAAATTAGATAGCACCATATCAATAAATAGAAGTCAACAGTCCATGATATACAAATCACCTCAACCGACAGACAGACAAACCAACAGACAGACCTTTTCCCATGGGAAGGAGTCTGGAGCTGACTGAACTTTGATACTTAGGCTATCAGTGTTATCTGATACTTCCTTTCACTAAAAAAAACAATTAAAGCTAACAAACTGATAAAGTCATTGCCTAATGAGGCATCATACCTATAAATAACCCATCTATCAGTGGTGTTATTACAATCATCCACTGTTACAATAATATCCTGTTAAAATACCAGTATTTATGACAGAAAATTGATCTTATGCATCAAAACTAAGTTGCACATTGTCTTCTTTGGAAAATTTCATCACAGTTTGATACCAAACATTGCAATATTGTATAAATACAAAACAAAGCTGTCTCAAAGGCTCTTTGTACAGAAAATAATAAGTGTATCAAAAATATCAAATAAAATTCTAAAAATTACAGAATTGCATCTGCCATTACAATTTAAGAGCCTCGTGAACGTTCTTATCACAAGTTACCTGGATACTACACATCAATGCTGTCTGTTATGTCATTTTCAAGAAAATATTAATTGCCAAAAATGACAAAAATTGCCTTAAAAATACAAATATGAAAATTTCCCCAAAACTTATTCACATTATGTTTGAGTACATGCTTAGGTACAGCCATACAAAGTTTTAAAGATATCAGACTTGGAGTTTCTCAGCAGAACATCTTTCCAAAACAAAATGAGAAAATATTTCAAAAATTCGTTAAAATATAAAATTGAAGATATCAACAGGAAACCAGTAAAGCTTTATCAACTCCACACAAGGCACCTAAATGCCAATTATCAAAGCCATAACTTCAGTAGTTCCCGAGCTATTGATTTTTGACCATTTTCACCTTTTCCCACCTCGTTTGCATATTTATGATGATTACATTTCCATTTGTACAATGGCACATCTACACCACATACTACATATCCCCACCAAAAACCAACTTCATGGATGCAGCGGTTCTCAAGTTTTTGCTGTTGACGGACAGACAGACATACATACATACTAACATACAGACAGACAACTTAGGGGTGAACCATTTGATATCCTGGGGGGGGGGGGGTCTTGGAAGATTGGTGAAGAGCCAAAATTTTTTTTCACACTTGCTTCACCATGAATTATTTTTTTTCTATGGGGCATATACTGACAACTTTTTTTCACTTTCATTTTTTGAGGTATCTTTTTTTTCTATACATGTACCTTTTTTTATATATACAAGTATGTATATGAAATACTGTGTTACGAGGTCTAAGTTTCTACTCAAAACAATTTATCTTATGCGAGTAACCATACAGTCATGAATGTGTGTCCAACTGTCAAGTGAGCAACTAGAAATGAATAACTGAAGGGAGGAGGTCAGGAGGAGGGTGTTCCCCCTCCTGATGCAGAAAGATTTTTTCCCCAAGTAGCAATGGTCCCTAATTTTTTTTTCCATCACCCACTTCAAGCAACTTTTCTTGGCATCTTTTTTTTCCCCAAATCTTCCAACCCCCCCCCCCAGGATATCAAATGGTCCAACCCTTACATACAGACAGTTTTACATCATATAACCTCCCATTATCATAAATGGTAAATGGGAGCTAATAACTACCACATTTGAGGAGTCAAGAATCCAAGCATGTCAATATACGTATGTGTTATTGCATCCCGAGGACATACTGAAACCAAGTATTTTTCGTGTGATGCAAAATGAGGTGCGGCAAACCAAAGTGTCACACATTGTGACTGATGAAGCGCATTGTGTGTTACAGTGCGGGACGGTTTTTCATCCGAAATTTAGACATTTGAAAGACCTCCGTGCCTTCTTCAATCAGGCCCATGTGTTGGCTCTCATTGCAAAAGCACACACAGGAAGAAATTACAGCCCAACTTCTATTACATCACACAAAAATAGTGTCAGGCAGAATATAATATTTTTGATTTGAAAGAGGCTGCACAAACATTCAAATTCATATGACAGCATTGTAAATCCTCTGATTAAAGAACGAGAAAAGAAACTCATTTCCAAGAACAATTGTGTAGTCTGTCAGGTCACAAACCTCTGCAAATTCTGTTCAAGATGGCGGCTGGTACCTGACCTTATTTTTCCCAATGCCCTCTATCGGGGCAAAACGGGTTAGGGAACCAGACCAAGAAGCTGCTGAAACTGCGACATGTATCATATTACAGACATATGTTTGCATTTCAATTGGATTTTTCACAGTTAGTGGGCCCTTTTGTGACTTAATTACTATGCATCATCTGTTTGGATTTTCTGCTGACCTTACCGTATGTGCTGGACATGGGATCACACTCTGAGAGGAACCACACTGGCTTGTGACATCACCACTATGTAATGAAGTACCACCTTTGAACATATACACACGTCCTTCCTCACCTAGGGAAACGTCACAAAATACACAGTCATTTACTGTTAGTTTAATAGTAATTTAAGCCTCAGTCTTCAAAACCAAGTATTTACACTTTTACAGTAACACACATGCATCAACCTGTCTCTGGTCTATTCATATTTTTGCTACAAATGCTACTTAAAGCCCCAGATTCTCTAACTTTGAGATCTTCTTTTTTTCAGTATTTAAAGTGTCTGTGACATGCTTTAAAAAGTTTTTATTTTTTCCCATCAGAAGCTCAGCTTGGGCCCTGTCTATGCATTACTTATAGTGTCAGTTCGGAAAAAATGTGCTCGAATGGCGAAATTTGCCAGCTTTTTCATGCATGGTGATGAGGGGGCCAGTACGCACCCGAGCCAGGCACAGGTATTTGCATAAACATAAACAAGGCCATAAGGATATAGTGTTCCACGCTCTTGATAGTAAAGTGTAATTAGCGGTACATGCATAATTTAGTCGACAAAGTCAGTTGTATAAACAGTGTTCACAGACGCCAAGTATACGTTGAAAGCAAAGGAAGCCCTTGCCTCACTGTTACGGCCAAGGGATTTACGAAGGTGTGAATGATTGTTTGTCCATATCAAGATAAGTCGTCGGCTGAACTTCGAAAAGCCGAAAAAAGTCGACGCAGTTGGTTAGGGGTACACGCCCACAGGCCACTTTTACTTGCCTGTTATCTAACCACAGGAGGCGATACGTAATGCTAGGCAGTAATGTAAGTTAACTTTAAGACCCAAAGAGTGATTTTACGTGTGGTTGTATAGGGCATGTCACAGACACTTTAACATAAGGGGAAGTCATAAATCATCGATGTCTGTCTGTGTGTGTGTCTGTCAGTGGGCACAATATCTAAAGAACTGTTGATCAGATCACGACCAAATTTGGCATACTTTTATGCTGTATTTGAATGGCAAGAAATGATTAGATTTTGGCGAGTGTCACCTTTCTATTAAAAAATTATTTATATTAGTATTTTTACGGCAATGCATTGCCTATGAGCTTAGCTTTGCCATAGCTTACAGCATGGATGGGACACGTGTGCGTCCCGTTAATGCTGTAAGATTTTGGCGAGTGGCCTTCATATGAATAAAGCTATTGATAATTTCATGGCAATGCATTGTCTACTGGTATGTGTACTTTGGAAGAAAACGTGTGATTGACATGCAACTGTATACATCTGGCTGAAAGAGCTGTAGGTCTTCATGCTACAGGAAATAGGATTGGAATCTGGAGTTGACACACACAACAAAAATTCTAAAAAATACAGCTATCAGCTGTTGCATTAACAGGGCTTTAATGTAGCATGGAATGGAAATTAAGATTTGGAGGGTTACCATTTTTCTGAAATATCACTGAGAACTAGCTTATCCAGAAGTTTTTTAGCACAAACCTGTCAAACCAACATACATTAGTTGTAGCAGTTTTTAAAATCAATAATCAGTCAATATGATAAAATTGATTAAAATTCACACACTGCAGAACTTTCCAGGCTTTGAGTCCCGCTGCCTGGAAGGGTATGAGCTAGTGCAGTTTCAATTCAAATATTTACCATAACATCAAGTCACCTACCGCCATATAATTCTTCAGTGAGGTCATCAATACGAAACGGAGCACCTATGATGATGTCATCTGAAATTAATAGACAGGAAAATGTGATTTATATACTGTAATATGAACAATTGGTTCTATAGTGGCCCATTATAGCTTTTAATGTATCAACTTCAAAATAAATGCCTCTATTTTCCAAGATATTCTTTGAATTTTACCTATAATGATGAATATATTATGGAATCAATATAACTTAAAGGGACATTATGTACAACTTTTTTCCCACCACCAAAAAGATGGTTCATGCTCTCTCTCTCTCTCTCTCTCTCTCTCTCTCCTTCTTCCCTTCTCTCTCTCTCTCCTCTCTCTCTTTTCTTCTCTCTCTTTCCTCTCTCTCTCTCTCTCTCTCTTTTCTCTCTCTCTCTCTCTCTCTCTCTCTCTTCTCTCTCTCTTTCTCTCTCTCTCTCTCTCTCTCTCTCTCTCTCTTCTCTCTCTCTCTCTCTCTCTCTCCCCCTCTCTTCCTCTCTCTCTCTCTCTCTCTCTCTCTCTCTCTCTCTCTCTCTCTCTCTCTCCCCCCCCTCTCTCTCTCTCTCTATATATATATATATATATACACAAGAATAAAATAAAATGTAGTCTTCACAGGGAAGAAAAGTGCTCAATACAAAAATGTAGAGCGGTATAGTATAGTACAGGTAGTTTTCACGTAGAAACTTAGACTTTGTTATATATATACATATATATATATATATGTTTAGTTATTTACTTATTTACATGTATGCCTTGTATGACAGCCATATTTACACATCTATCTATCTATCTATCTATCTATCTATCTATCTATCTATCTATCTATCTATCATCTATCTATCTATCTATCTATCTATCACAATGTAATGTAATAACTGGTTATTTACATTAGCTGGTATATGCCTGCCCTGAGGTGTATCTCTGCAAAATTTGTCCAACCCCAAGATATTGCTATGTACAAATTGAATACTATAGTCATTAACTATGCCTGAACAACATTGCCTTTGGCAGAATAGGCAAGACATTACAGATTTTTGTACATTTTAAACTTACCCCCATTTTCAAAATCTCACTGTATTATGTTGAAAAAAAATATTTTCTCCGTCAAAGTGGAGTGTATTCCTTTCCCGTCCTTTCAGTGGGTTGCATCATGTTGTTGTAAAGATCTACATGTATGCACCATTTACGTTGTTTATCATATACAGTAGTTGTATGGAGGTGACCATATTGGGGTGCGGCACATAATTATTATTTGTTGTACCAAAACCTCGAGCAGTCCAACTCAGTAGGTAATTATACAATGAGTAAGCAGTTCTGAGTAAGAACATTTCTACGAATACCTATGACATTCTACACACATACCTATGACATTCTACACACATACCTATGCCGTCACCAGTCAGGTCTTCTAACAGTACCTTTCCTCCAAACCTTGCATAGCTTCTGTCGCCACTAAAACTGGAAAATGGCTTTGGTCTTGATGTTTTCAACAGAGAAGTAACATTGTAGAGAAAGACTGATCCAGCTTGGTTAAATGTGACGGGGATATCATCAACCAGTTTGCCAGGCACAGCTTATGAGAACAGAAATACAGAATTTTTGATGATCAACTTAAATCAAATCGCTTTGTTTGAAATTTCACCATCCTTGACAACTTCCATGCACATGTTGCTTTTTTGATAAAGAATTATGCCATATTCTTTCATTCTTTCAAGTTTCCAAATAGCAAGCTTTAATGATGGTCAGAAAATGCCTCCAAGTCTTTCAGTTTTACATTAAATATTTGAACAAATTCACAGATCAACAAATCTTATTATGAAGTGCCCCCCCCCCAAAAAAAAAACTCATGAAAATACTAACCTAGGTATCAGCAGCGACAGCTAGCATACTTTCATGCCCTTTGTAAGGCTTTCCTGTTGTCACTGAAGAACCAAGTTTACTGAATGATTTGAGACCAGTGAGGGTATGAGCAGCTTGGGCAGGCATATTTACTTCTGTGAAATCAAATATTTCTAGTTTGCCAACACTCTGTGTATCATTCTTGCTGTAGCTGCAGTTCTTCCTAGAAATATGAAAGCTTTACATTGCATTTAAGGATGCGACCTACAAAATAGACCTTTTCAGCATTGGAATTTTCTGCCAAGAATAGATGTTTTATACCTTAAAAAGTATATATTTTCTGAAAGCCCTAATAAAGAGGACTCATTTGTGTACAGTACACAAACATTATTTGCACAGTGGTCACGTGACATGCATTTTGATGAACCTTTACAAAATAGGTTTTTACCCCTTTTTGTGAATACTCGTCAACATTTCAGATTGATATTTGTACATTGTAAAGACATGGTATAAATCTAAAAAACTGTGTCTGGGATTTTTCCTCCGGGTATCCATTTGTTTTTTAGGACATAATGTTTGTTTTTCCTTAATTTAAGACGCACCAAATTACTTCAACAGACTATAAAATAAAAACAAAAGCTTGCAGAAAAAATAGTGTCAATGACACTGTGCTTCCATTTGAAAGACATATCGCAAGCTGGTAAGTTCATATGGATATTGAGATATATAAAATTCCAATACAATTTGACAAATGGTTCAAGGAAAAAATTATGATCTTTAAAAATAACAAAAAAAAAATCATGAAAATAATAAAAATCCTGAAAAATAGAAAATTGCAAATATCAGCTCAAATAACAGAAATCACAATAGGTGTACATAAGGAACGTATACACCATTTTCAAAGCAATCTGATGAGTAGTTGTTGAGTTTTTAGCTTTTTGATGACTTTTACATTTTCAAGCTCATTTGCATATTTTTGGTGATGACTTCATTTCAACAAATACCATATACAGGCCAGCAAGCACCTACACAAAATGGCAAGGTGATACTTGCAGTGATTCAAAAGATTTGGCATTGAAGGGACATACAGAAACACATACATACATACAGACAGACATATGTACTGGTATAGATGCCATGGCCAACTGATCCCTATGGCTTACCCGGCAAATGGAAGCTAAAAATTACCCTAAAAATTACAAAAAGTGCAAATTTCATTATGACGTGAAAATGTCTCAGTAAGGTCACCCTTGGGGGCCTGCAAACCAAATTTCAAAGCAATCAGACAAGTGGGTTCAGAGAATCAGAATTTTCATTAAAATGTTAAAAATGGCCAAAAAATAAAAGACAATTACGGATGGAAATTTCAACCCCACTTTGAACAATCAAAGTCAGGTCACCCCTAGGAACTTAAATATAAAATTTGAATACAATTAGATACATGGTTCAAGGGAAAAAATTACGATCTTTAAAAATAACAAAAAAAATTTATGAAAAATAATAAAAAAAATCCTGAAAATTAGAAAATTGCACATATCAGCTCAAAATGACAGCAGTCACTAAAGGTGTACATAAGGAACATATATTCCAATTTTCAAATCAATCTGACCAGTAGTTGTCGATATTTTAGCTTTTTGCTGATTTTTACATTTTTCAAGCTCATTTGCATATTTTTGGCAATGACAACTTCATTTGAACAAATTCCCATCTACAGGCCAGCAAGCACCTAAACATCAAATGGCAAGGTGATACTGGCAGTGGTTCTCAAGATTTGGCATTGGACGGACGTACATACATACATACATACATACATACATACATACATACATACATACCCACATACAGACAACATACAGACGCCATCACCGATCACCCCTATAGCTTCCATGGTATATATACATATACCAAATGGAAGCTAAAAATCTGAGACACTGATTTTTAGGATGTCACAAAAGCTTGCATGTGTGCAAATTTCAACAGGAAATCTTGTCCCATTTTTGTAAAATCGGGTAAAAACCGATATTTTGAAGGTTCATTAAATGCGTGTCACGTGACTACTGTGTAATGACTGTGTACTGTAATTGATCGGGTCTTCCTTTATCAGGGCTTCTAGAAAATATATACTTTGTGATATCTTTGTGATATTTACTACTTCGTATTTTGACATAATATTGAAGTATTGAAAAAGTGTGTTTTGTAGGTCGCATCTTTAAGGTTTCTGGTTATTCCATTGAAAGTCTTCCTATAGTTACAAACCAACCACAGGGAAATAGGAATCTAGTTACTGTTGTTCATGTCTATACTCACATTGGTTATTTCAGAACATATCACATTGTTATTGTCATTTTTCAATCTTATATTGAAGTCATTTTAGAAACACACAACAAAAATGCTATCATTAATCAGGGCCTGAAAAACTTAATTTTTATCCACTTGTCCCAGGACAAGTAGCCACTATTTTCCTACTTGTCCGTAGCAAAAACTCACTAGCCCTGAAATTTTCTACCTTTGGTTAGAGACGATGTTCTTCTGAACAAGTGTATGGCGAACAATGCATTGCCGCTAAAATACGGCATTTTCCCTAATTGATACAGATTGATACAAAGTTTAGAAAAGAAATGTCGCCGATTTTATTTCACTAGCAGCTTTTCGGTATGTTTTGACTCGGCAAGGTCATGCGTTGCTGAGTAATTTGATCATACTATTCAAATTACATGCACTTCAAGCTGTCACAACGCACAAAGTCAGACGACACAAAAATTCTATACCGTGATCTTCCGTCTGCCCGCGGACAAGTAAGGGTCTTTTTTGTACTAGTCCGTATCGGAAATTAGTCTGTCCCGGGCATCGGGCAAGCGTAATTTTCAGGCCCTGTTATTAATTGGAATTTGACTGAATGCAACACTCCAACATTCGCACAATATAGTACATTCTCTTCCTAAACTTAGATAGAGCAAGTGCATTAATTGAAAGAGTAGTATTCAGTCATAATGGTAGTGTTCCTGTGTGCTTTTTATGACCTCAGCATTACGACAATATAATAACACAATGGTTATGTTCGTTCAATTTCATCAGTCATCAACACACCTAATATAAAGATAAACAAAAAACAACTAGATTCCTCTGTTCCCTACGTGTATGTACCACTACACAGCTTGGTCTGGTAACTTTCACAAAAATGGAATGAACCAAATCAACTGTTCTCTATGGCAATCTGGACTTCTACACTGGAGGATGGCCTGAAGGTAGGCCTGAAGGGTTAAGAGTATTGATATATCTATGGAAAAAAAGCTTTAAAGGCACAAGCTATGCGTTTTGGGGTATTATTTTTTGCTCCAAAATACCACCGAATTTCCCTCGATCATCCTTTTACTTCCCCCTATTAAGACATTTCACCTGTAAATGGCCTTCTATCTCATTCTTTGATGAAGTTTCAGTCGAGTAAAGGTTTGTCCCTTAATCTGTCAATTCAAACTGACCGCCATTATGAAATGCCTGTCACATGACAAAGAACGCAAAGCAGAGCGTCATACAGACACGTAAAGCTTAGGTTGCCATGATAGTGCGCTCGTGATTGGTCAATCCCATAGAAAACGTATTACGCTACAGCGTCCCTATGATTTGAGTTGACCCTGACTGCTTAAGGTGGATCTCACCATCATTTCCTTAGTTGCAACTATGAAAAGATTTATATGTATTAATCGCACTGTTCCCTTTACCACACAAGTGCAGTAATTGGCCATTAAACATCATTGGTAAGCACAACAACATATGATACTTTTTGTTTCAAACTGAAATCATCCAAAAATACAAAAAAAAAACCGCAGAGCTTGTGCCTTTAAAAAAGAGACTCAGCTAATTTGACTGGTAATTGTCAAAGCCCTGGAGGTAGTTTGTATCCAGCTTACACCATACAGCATGCCCGCCGTGAACACCCATGTATTCCAGTTATCAGTCTGGTGGACAACAATTGCAGGACTCTATAAAACTCTGAGTGGGGTCCTTAGCACTTGTAGCAAGGTTGCTCTTTCTTAAGGCCATAATGGTTGAGAATGTGTAATATATTAATCTATAAAATTCCATTTTCCTTGGTAGCCTTTGAATTCGACCCATTAGTGTCAGAAGTGGCATGTAGATTCAACAGTTTTTGATAGACCTTATATTTCCACCACTTTCAAAAACTAACCATGTAACAGAGAAAACACAGATTACAACTAACAAGTGTAGGCCATCGAGCATCATGTAGTCAAATAAAACGAGTGATGTTGTTTCTTTGAAACTTGCAATCAACCATAATTTGTACTTTTTAATGGGGCAGCCATTTTACGAGTGTGGCAAATAACTTGTTCAAACTTGCAGACATAGTCCACATCAGGGGAGAGTAACACAACTATAAACATCTTCGATAAGAACATTGGCATGAACTAGTTTTGGTTTGAAAATAATATTATGAAAACAATGTGAAAAAAACCAAAGCTATGATGACTTTAAGTAAAAGAGTCCACCGTTAAAAACCAACCTAGGAAAACAACTTCTTTCGTTATATATCATGTGTGAATTATTGACAAAGTAGTTAAGTTAATGATGCTTAATTGGCATCTTGAGAATTCCAGCTTTTTAATTATTTCATTTGATGAGTCATCTGCTTACGTACAATGCACAGATTCTGTATGTTGGAGATGAAACCAGCAACCAGACAGATTGGTGTTTGGAACCCATGCTGACAGTCTCCACGTTGATGTCATAACCAAACCAACCATAGTCCTGAAATACAAACAGTGTTTTAAACTCAGCATACATGTAATTATGAGAATTTACAAAGTGTTACTTTACATTAAATACTTGAATTGTGACCTTTTCTTCCTAGGTCATAATTTAGAAGTTATAAACTGCAAGTGAGGGTATTTGGTTGTGGATAGAAGACCTCTTAGGGGAAAATTTGGCAGAAAAAAAATCCCCAAGAGAAGCAAACATGGTAAAGATTGATACACATGGGTGTAACATTTTACTTTCTTACTATGTTCATTGGACAATTTGGAGAATAAATATCCAGTATTGAGAGTCTCAACATTGTATTAGTCATGGCTATTGTAATTGCATGCAGAAAAATGAATTCAAGTCCAGACTAGAAAAAATGAAAATTCTTGAGAATGCTTTGCTCCAACAAAGGTAGGTCTTTCTGCTGTGGTACAAGTCAGAACAATTAGGAATATCACTCTTCTCCAACCTCTTGCTGTGATGACTTGCCGACTTTTTTTCCCATAATGCCACTGGTAAAAGGTGAATTGACCCCTTAGCATGATGTAGAAAAGTATCTAAGGTAGCGAGAATTGACTGATAATAACAACGTGAACTACTGTGTCTCATGCACACACAAAATGAGATACCTCATATGTGATTTTACTTAAGGGAAAGGTTACTTTGCTGATTAAAGGCGCAAGCTCTGCGTTTTTTGGTATTTTTTTGATGATTTTAGTTTGAAACAAAAAGTATTATATGTTATTGTGCTTACCAAATGATGTATAATGGCCAAATACTGCACTCATATGGTAAAGGGAACAGCGCGATACATACAAATCTTTTCATAGTTGCAACTAAGGAAATGATGGTGGGACCCGCCTTTAGCAGTCCGGGTCAACTCCAATTATAGTACCGCTGTAACATAATACGTTTTCTATGGGATTCTTCTGTTGTGCTCTGTAGCTTTTGACTTCTGCTTGTCATGGCACCTGCATGATGTTTTGCTTCATGTTTTTTTTGTCATGTGACAGGCATTTCAACATGGCGGTCAGTTTGAATTGACAGATTAAGGGACAAACCTTTACTAGACTGAAACGTCATCAAAGAATGGCATAGTAGGCCATCTACAGGTAAAATGTCTTAATTGGGGGGAGTAAAAGGATGTTTGAGGGAAATTTGGTGGTATTTTGGAGCAAAATAAAATACCCCAATTCGCAGAGCTTGTGCCTTTAAAGGATAATATAGTAAAAAGTACAGCTAAACTGAGGTAAGTACATGCACTGTTTTACTCACTTTCACTTACTGATAGTTTGCTACATAGGCAAAAGTGACGTAGGAACCAACGTGTTGCCAGTTTGTAGCAGAAAGACAGGCATACACCAGATGACATGGCTGGCTGTTAGGCTGGCTGATGTAAACAATTATAGTGTGCATACCAATGATTGGATCTTTGTTGAAAAAGTCAATGTCGATTTCACCTTGGATGGACTCGTCAAGCTGCTCATTGAAAATTCATTGCTTGCCAAAGAACTCTGTCCCTACTAGCAGACAGCAGGAGGAATACGTCCTGACATCACTTCCCCTTTCTCCAAGGGAAGCCACACTTCTACTGTTGAGTGTAAGTGAACAAAACAGGTGTATTTCGCCTCAGTAATTTTATAATAATATAAATTACTGAGGCGAAATACGTTTTATCTACATTTCTTTTCTCATAAGGTGACCTTTCCCTTTTCTACAGTAACCTTTCCATTTTACTTACCTGGCTGCAACTAGTGTGTGATTAGTGTCTTGGACTGGAAGCGTGTGTACACCTTGGGATGGAATGGAATGGAAATCAATCGTAAGCACATACCGGTACATGCATGTGGTGTTGTTTGAACTATGGTGCATTTGAATTTTAGATTTTGCATATTTATTTATGGTTAAACAATAGGTAGCAGCCCCCTTTGTCTACAGCAACTAAGAAACGTGTTATGTCATGTTCTCACTTGCGGAAACGACGTTGTAAAATCTAACGGTTTTTGTGGGTAAACACCGATGGATTAAAGCTTAATCCATGATTGCGTCCATACACAGTCAGTTTGTTCGTTGTTTGGATGATTCGCCGTTGTAACGCAGTTCAATATATGTATATGTTACAAGGTATCACAACAATGGCCTGCATCCAGCCTCAGATTTCAAAAGTCGGGTTTTTTGGATGGAAAAAACACCAATTTCTCAACAATAATGAATGTGTTTTGGTAACGAATTTTGAAAGTACTTTTAACATGGTTGTAAGTCCAATAGTTGGAATCGAGCCTGTCTCATTAATAAAATCTGCAGACCATACCTACATTTACGTAATTTACATGTAATGTCTATGGGAGCCTATTTAGTGGTGTGAAACCTTCACCTTCGTAATCGATCAAGATGTACCCAGTGATTTAATCGTCATGCTTCTTGTAGCTGTTCTTGCAAACAATGCTCGGTATACTAGCTATAAAAGGTCAAAGTTGGTTTTATAGACAAATGTCGTCGCGGGAGAGCGGTTACGCCGTTGTTAACCGTTCTCACACACAATCTGAGACGGCGCGCCGTTGCAGGTCTGACTGCCTACGCCGCCGTAAATCTTCGCCGTTGCAGCACCGTCGCCAACTGTTCTGACACGTTTTTTCCCGCCGGTGTTTACCAAAACAACGGTGTCCACGCCGTTGTAATGGCCCATGTCAGAACGCGACTTTATATATGCTAAACTCTCTGTTTTAGAGCTTTAAAGCAGGTTTTCTTGTTATAATTTAATACAGGGGTAACATTTGAATACACTGTTCAAGAATATTATAAAACTTAGTGCAAAGAGAGATCGGACTTTGCCATGTTCACTCAAAGAGTGTCCCATGGTTAAATAAATATACTTCCCAAATCCTCTATAAAGTGCACCTCTGTCTTTGTGACCATCATCACTTAGTGTAAATCACATTGTTTGTCGCCCCCCTTGTGTTGGATGTAGTTTTGCCTTTGTTGTTGTTGTTGTTAGCATTTGCACATTTCTCTCCCAAGGCTCTTGCTCTCCGCCATATGATTGTAGATAACAAAGTGTTTTTTCTAATGGTCGCTGGTGTGGATCCCATCAATGCCACCATGTCGATGAGGATGCAAACCAACCGGCTGAGATTATGACCAAAACACTTTATTAGTTGCTAGAGGTCACATTTTATCATCACCAACAGAAAAAAAATACTACCAGTATATACCAAATGGAGGAGAATCAGAAAGAGAAGGAATGCATATGTGTAAACAACAACGAAGGTAAAACTATAGTAAACACTAGGCGGCCACAAATAAACTGACACACACACAGTAGAGCAGAGAAGTAAGTTTGGGTAAAACTACATACACACCCAACATGTCATGCCAGCTAATGGAAATGTAGGTATTTTTACTGACCTTGCCAAGTGTTGTTTGCTAATACCACATTGACCATTCCTCTCTGACCGCCGTCACTGACAGATGCAAATGGCGATCCATCACCAAGTCATCAAATCCATCATGGTTGAGATCTCCAACTGACAGAGACATGCCAAGGTTGCAGTATTCGATGTCCTGAAAGTGATGATGTAGACGACTCATTTTTAAAATGCAGAACTTTGTACATTACATGGGGACTCACTGAAAGTTGCTCATTTTCCTCTAAAAACATCAAACTTTACTAATGATCAAAAAAACAAAATGGAATGCTTCATTATGGTTGAATGTGAAGAGGTAGCTCTCATGAGAAATATAAATCGAGTCATACATGTACACTTTCCCATGATTTGACTCTCAAACTTTCTCGTAACTATTTTTTTCTGAATAGGGGAAACGTGGATTTCAAATGCATCATAATACAAACAAATCTGCATGTGTAAACAAACACAGAACTATGCAAATTCATAAGAATGCATTTTCCGGTGTTTGTGTTTGTACTGCAATCACATGACATCGTTGGCATCAACTTCAGTCTGGGTGCAACATTTTATCCCAGCATTTTAGTAACATGTATAAGCTACAAGAAGTTCATAACATACTCCTATTAGTGTTTTAGCAAGTATACTAAAATTGCCAGTTACATATGTAAAAGCTATAAGAACAAGTTTATGATATATATTGTACTCCTTGGATATCACCATAAGTATTGATGAGGGACTGTTTAATGGTAACTTAAAGGGACTGTATCCATTAACCTTTTATTTTTGTTCTCTGTCTTTGCTTAAAGCTATGGTGTCTCTGATTTTTCCTAAAAAACAACTTTGCTTGCATTTGATCGATCATTCACGCTGAGTTAGGACGTGTTATTTCTTACATGCGACTAATATTATGTTAAGATCAAAAACCCAAAAATCTTAGTTCAGGTGAACGTATGGAAACAAACGACTCCTCACACAGTGAAGTCGAGCTAGGGAGTCCTACATGCTTGTTTGCATTTATCAATAAACAGACTCCCAAGCAAACTGAACAAAACATGCTGACAGTAGCCCAAGATTACCGGCTAAGTATCAGCCCCATACTTTGGGACTTAGTCTCCACACTAACAAACAATTATGTCGTGACACTATAGCTTTAAATTTCTTGATCCATTCCAAAAAGTATGTTTACAAAGATTTTCATTTCAAGTGTGGAGAAAAACTGATAAGAACAAGTTAATTAAATCGACTTGGTGGACTGTCTTTTAATTATGCTCTAGGAGGAAAGTCTGCATAGCATTCCACTTTTAGTGATCCGGAAACATTGGGGAATCTGATGAATGAACACTGGAGGTTTAATGAGTGCTGAGTGTGATTTCATTCACAAGACTCCCTGATGGTTTACCTTAACACTGTACTTTGTATCAGCCAGAGTGACCACTTCAAGTGTAATACGATGCAGAATTTCCTCCTGAAGTGTATTTAACAAGTCATCGTTGATGACACAGTCCCCGCTTGTCAAGTGTGTTATAATCTTTGGTGTCTAGTTTACTGTAGAATGACATTGATGCAACTTGTGTCAGGACTGTGACTTGCAAAATAATGTTATCTGAGCATCACTTAGTAAATGACCTGTTGGTCACATCATGTTGATCATATCGTGAAATAAATTGACATACATATGTATCTCATAGTACTTTATCCTTGTGCCAAGTTTAAACAAAATTGGTTGAGGGAAGTTTGAATTACACTTCAAAGACATAAAATATTGCATGCATGGCTGTGTGGCCCCATATTGGATGATATTGCAAAATAAATCGACATGCGTATGTATGCCAAAGTGCCTTGCCTTTGTGTCAAATTTGAACAAAATCCATTCAAAAGTGTCTGAGAAATAGCTGCAGTTGGACAGACACACTGACGGACGGATGGGACTCATCTATAAGTCCCCATCACACTGCATCAGCAGGAATTAGCTTTGTGCCAAGTTTGAACAACATCAGTTCAGGGATGTTCCGGTTATTATTGAAAGACATTAAAAATTGCATAAAAATGGCCGCCTGGCGGCCATATTTGATCGTATTGCAAAAAAAATTGACGTGCATGTGTATGTCATAGTGCATTGCCTTTGTGCCAAGTTTGAATGAAATCGGTGCAGGGACATTTGAGTTATGGTTGAAAGACATGAAAAATCACATAAAAATGGCTGCCTGGCGCCATATTTTTTTATTTATTTATTTATTTAAATCAGGCTCTAGGCCCATAGACAAAGAAAGAAAAAAAAATAAAAAAAAAATACACAAACGGTAGTGGAAACTATACAAGCTAACACGCAGAAACAACAAAATAAAAACTAGTATAAAATAGTTTTCCAACGCCTGCACTGATCAGAATCAGTATATGTACAGTCATAAATATTCTTGACATAAATGTTAGTACAATTCTGTATTCTACTGATAAAATTATGAACACACTTGCGCATTAACTCGCCAAATGATAACACAGAAACGTCACAAACATAGCATGGCGCTGCACCGCCTAGGAAGACTGAAAAGCCGTCTAAAACAGTTGTTGTATGCAACACGAATTTTGTCATACGAACTTAATTTAAAATTTGACCAAAGATGACAACAGTACAAATTAGTACAAAAAGACTTGAATAACTTAACTTTAACTTCACTGGAGCAATATGCAAATTTTCTAAAAAGAAAGTTGGCACGGATGTAAAGTAAACGAACTTGTCTACTGATGTCATCATCATCCATAAAGCTACTAAGAATAAACACACCAAGATACTTGTATGAATTCACAAACGTGAGATTCAACCCATTTAGATGAACATGGGGCGCATTCAGAAGTTTAAAACCACTCGGTATAATCATCATACAAACAGTTTTTTTCTGATTATACAGAATATCGTGTTCATTAGCATAAATTTAACAAACATGAATTAAATGCTGCAAGCCTTTACTAGAAGGACTAAAAATGATTAAATCATCAGCGTAGCTAATATGATTTAAAATTATACCACCAAATAAACACCCAATTTTACAACTCGACAAATGAGAGCTCAGCTCATCAATATACACGTTAAACAAAAGTGGCGAGAGAATGCCACCTTGTCGAACACCATTTAAAACGTTAAAAGCAGGCGATACACTTGATCCCCACTTCACACAGATTTGCTGATATCTGTACCAAGAGACAATAAGTCGTACAAACATAAGTGGGATTCCTCTTAAAATAAGTTTCTTAAAAAGTGTCCAATGGTTTACACGATCGAACGCTTTAGAAGCATCCATAAAACACAAAAACATGGGACTCTTATGAGACTTATAATACTGGATTACTTCCTTCAGAAGATAAATACATTGGTCTGTGGAATGTTTAGCTTTAAAGCCAACTGGTTATCTGACGTGTACAAGTATGACTCAATATGTTTCAACAGGACATGTTCTAAAATCTTTGAGAAAACAGAGGAAATAGCGATAGGTCTATAGTTACTCCTGTCACCCACATCATCAGATTTGTCTTTAATACTAGGCACCAAGACAGTAGAAATCATATTTGGAGGCAAGTATCCATGTGTCATACAAGCATTGAAAATAATCATTAAAAGTACAGCAAGTCTATTACCAGCATAAGCAACATGCTCAGATGAAATACTATCAAGACCACATGCCTTACCATTGTCCAGCTTTTCAATAGCATATTTGATATCCATAACAGTAAACATACAATTTAACGGATTAACATTCAATAAAGTGTCTTCTACAAACGTTTTGTGACTTTCTCTCCTGACCGAGGAGACAGATCTTTAAAGTGATCATGCCACATGTACGCTATGTCTTTATGACCAGTGGCTCCCCCTACTGTGTTAGCAAGTGGAACACGACTAGAAGCCTGTTGATCTACATGTTTCCAAAATTGAATATCGTTCTTATTAATCAGATCAGAGGCGAGGGCGTCTGCCTTGGCTGTACGTTCATTATGTTTACACCACCGCAAGGCATATTTAAAATTGGCTCTAGTGGTTTGCATTTTACGAAAAATGTGACCTTGTTTAGGTTTTGAAAAACTAATCCACAACTTAAAAGCACTTCTTGCTTCATCATGGGCCGTTTTTACGAAATCATTCCAGCCTGGTACATTAAAATGGCTCTTATTATTTGATTGGGGAATGCTGTTGTCAGCTGCCTCAGACAGGCTATTTACAATATTGTCATACAACAAATTAATATCATTACAGTGATTTGAATCAGTACAATTTACATCACTACAATGCAAAAGTTCATTGGGAACGACAAGATTTTTAGCAAATTATCACAATTTACACGGTACGAATCAAGATGACTAGGTTTAGCTGCATGCCATTTACACCGACCAACAAAAGTGTCATGATCCAGCTCAAAATGTGGAAGGTTGTTAACATTTAAACAAACACACAAGGGAAAGTGATCTGACGTGTGAAAATCGTAGAGTATGTTAACATCAGAAATGGAATTATGCCCCTGGATTGTTGATACACAGTGATCAATCCAAGATGTTCTGGCGTGAGAATCACTGAAAAAAGTAAAATGATTACCACCATCTAAAAAATTAACATCTGAGAGAACATAAGAGTGATCACTACAAAAGACTTGAGTTCATTACCAAAAGAACTGTTTTTGTGAACACTAGCATTCCAATCTCCTAAAATGTAAACGCAAGACGTATCAAAGTCAGTAACAATGGAATGCAGAAGACCAAGATGACTTAAAAAACATTCATAATTTTCACCATTATTTCTATCATCATATGGCATGTAAACATTGAGGAAAAGTAGCTTTTGATTATTCCATTCAAATAATAGACCCATAATCCTGTCAGTTTCATTATCAAACTTCAAAACTTTTACAGAGTTACCAAAGCTTTTTCTCCATAAAATACCAAGGCCGCCATAGGGGCGCCCAACGAGAATGCTTTTATCAACAGGCATAGCTGTGATACCATCAGCATAAAAGGAGTTATCAATATTCTTAAAAAGATTAGATCGTCAGCAGCTAACCACGTTTCTTGAAGTAAAACAATGTCATGAGACTCACACAAAAGCTTAATTTCATTAACAGAAGTTTTCACATTCTTACAGTTAAAACTAGCAATTTTAAGACTTTCAGCCATTAAATGTTAAAAAAAGAGAACACGTAGAGATAAAACTATAAAAACAGTTTGTCAGTCAAAAAATTGCCTCACCAAAACATCTTGAGGCCAAATAGTTGGGACTAACAATTTGTTTTTTATACTATCCTCGATAAGAATTCTGAATGATTTATAAGAATCATGTCTAGATTTTAACTCGATACACTTTACATGAATATTAATTTTATTAAACACATAGTCCTGCAGGTCAGCGATACTCGTAGTCGGCTTTAGTCTACTGATGAATACGCCACCTCTTTCGCGTACAGTTCTGGTTGGATCACGACGAACACCACTGATTGTAGTTGCGGCACCCTTGTTGGTGCCGTAGATGACATGATATTGGATCATATCGCAAAATAAATTGACGTGCATGTGTATGTCATAGTGCATTCGCCTTTTTGCCAAGTTTGAATGAAATCGATGCAGGGACATTAGAATTATGGTTGAAAGACATTAAAAATCGCATAAAAATGGCCGCCTGGCGGCCATATTTGATCGTATTGCAAAAAAAATGAGGTGCATGTGTATGTCATAGTGCATTGCCTTTGTGCCAAGTTTGAATGAAATCGGTGCAGGGACATTTGAGTTATGGTTGAAAGACATGAAAACTCGCATAAAAATGGCCGCCTGGCGGCCATATTGGATCGTATCGGGAATAAATTACGTGCATGTGTATGTCATAGTGCATTGCCTTTGTGCCAAGTTTGAATGAAATCAGTGCAGCGACATTTAAGTTATGGTTGAAAGACATGAAAAATCGATAAAAATGGTCGCCTGGCGGCCATATTGGATTGTATTGGGAAATAAATTTACGTGCATGTGTATGTCATAGTGCATTGCCTTTGTGCCAAGTTTGAATGAAATCGGTGCAGGGACATTTGAGTTATGGTTGAAAGACATTAAAAATCGCATAAAAAATATCCGCCTGGTAGCCATATTGGATCGTATCGCGAAATAAATTGACGTGCATCTGTATCCCATAGTGCATTGCCCATGTGCCAAGTTTGAACAAAATCGGTTCAGCATTGTCTGAGAAACGGCTGCGGACGGACGGACGCACAGATGGACGGACGGACAGACGGGACCCAATCTATAAGTCCCCGCCGGACTTCGTCCGCAGGGACTAAAAAACAGTCGACTATGTCGATTTTACGGTTGTCCGTATCAGTTTTTCTCCACACTTAAATGAAAATCGTAGTAATTTCCCCCTTGTTCAGCTTTGTAATACAGAATGTATTTATTTAAAGTCCCATGAGCTGCAACTTTTGACATTATTTTCATGATTTTATATTTGGATTTAATATAGTTCATACAAATTTTCTTACTCAGAGACATTTACTCATGACAAGCATTATTATCCACTGAGTTGGACTGCATGGGGAGGTTTCAGTAAGACAAATAATAAAACAGTGCCGCACCCAAATATGGCCGCCCCCATAGAAGTTTATGATAAACAGTGTAAATGGTGCATGTACACATTTGAATCTTTGCAAATACAACATGGTGCAACCCAATGAAAGGACGGGAAAGGATTCATTCCACTTCGAAAAATTCTACGTTTTTCACATAATATGGCAAGATTTTGAAAATGGCGGGAAATTCAAAATTACAATAATCTGCCCAATTTCTTGCCTATTCTGCCACCGGCGAAAGTTGTTGAGGCATAGTTGGTGTCTGTATCGTTAAATTTATAGATAACAATAAATTTCTAAGAAAATTGGAAGGTATCTTGAGGTTGGACATTTACGCAGAGTTGCAGCTCATGGGCCTTTAATGGGCATTGTTACTGTTTAAATTTAAATTTTTTTTGTTGTCAACACAGGCTTGGCAAGTTTTTGTCTCAACACAAAATATACTTAAAGTCAGTTTTGAGAACACAGATGGCAGCAGGTAGTGTGGTCTATCTCTACTGGCAATAGGTTTGATCAATTTTGCCTAATTATGAGTGAAATGTTGCATTTTTTGTTGAAATAGCATTCGATGGATATTCAAGGGTTCATTTGAATAGAAAATGGTAACAGTTGGAAAGCGGGCTGTGCGAAAAAAAGTACACAAAGCACTAATAGAGGAATAACTTCAATGCGATTTCATGCTTTATGAACCCATGAATATCCACCATATGCTGTTTCAATACAAGTCATCGTTGATGACACAGTCCCCGCTTGTCTATTTTGTTATATCTTTGGTGTCTAGGTAGCTGTGGAATGACATTGATGCAACTGCGTCAGGTCTGTGACTTGCAAAATAATCTGAGCAACGTCCAATAAATGACTTATCTCTGCCGGTAATACCGTTAAAGGAAGTTTTGATGACAATTATCACACATGACTATGCCCTCACTAAGTGCCTCTAGTGTCATGATGGCATGTACATGCATGGATTGGTGGAATTTTCGGAATGATATGGGATCGGGTATGTTGTTGTAATCAGCCATTTTGGTTTGCATAAGGAAACAAATTAATGTGCACAATGTACTTTATAGTACTTTACCTTTGTATTGAGTTTGAACATCATAACTTCAGGGATGTTAAAGTTCTGGTTCAAAGACATATAAAATCACAACAAAATTGTAATAAAATGGCTGTCTAATGACTATATTGAATTGTATCACAAAATTAGTAGACGTGCATAGGTATGCCATAGTCTCTGTACCAAGTTTCAACAAAACTGGTTAAGGGATGTTAGAATTATGCCTAAAAGACATGGAAAAATGCAAAAAAATGACTGTCTAGGTACATAAATTGGATCATATCACGAAATAAATTCACACAAATATGTAGGCCATAGTACTTCGCCTCTGTGCCAAGTTTGAACAAAATCAATTCAGGGACATTTGAGTTGTGATTCAAAGACATGAAAAAATCGCAACAAAATGGCTGCGTAGAGCATAAATTGGATTGTATCACGACATAAATTGAAGTGCATGTATATGCCATAGTGCACTGTCTTTGTGCCAAGTTTGAACAAATCAGTTCAGGGATGTTTCAGTTATGGCTGAAAGACATGGAAAAATCGCAACAAAATGACTGTCAGGCGGCCATATTGGATCGTATCGCGACATAAATTGACGTGCATGTATATGCCATAGGGCAGTGTCTTTATGCCAAGTTTGAACAAAATCAGTTCAGGGATGTTTGAGTTATGGCTGAAAGACATTGAAAAATCACAACAAAATGGCCACCAGGTGGCCATATTGGATCGTATTGCGACATAAATTGACGTGCATGTATATGTCATAGTGCAGTGTCTTTATGCCAAGTTTAAACAAAATCAGTTCAGGGATGTTTGAGTTATGGCTGAAAGACATGGAAAAATCGCAACAAAATGGCCGCCAGGCGGCCATATTGGATCGTATCGCGACATAAATTGACGTGCATGTATATGCCATAGGGCAGTGTCTTTATGCCAAGTTTGAACAAAATCAGTTCAGGATGTTTGAGTTATGGCTGAAAGACATTGAAAAATCACAACAAAATGGCCACCAGGTGGCCATATTGGATCGTATTGCGACATAAATTGACGTGCATGTATATGTCATAGTGCAGTGTCTTTATGCCAAGTTTAAACAAAATCAGTTCAGGGATGTTTGAGTTATGGCTGAAAGACATGAAAAAATCGCAACAAAATGGCCGCCAGGCGGCCATATTGGATCGTATCGCGACATAAATTGACGTGCATGTATATGCCATAGTACAGTGTCTTTATACGAAATTTGAACAAAATCAGTTCAGGGACATTTGAGTTATGGCTGAAAGACATGGAAAAATCGCAACAAAATGGCCGCCAGGCGGCCATATTGGATCGTATCGCGACATAAATTGACGTGCATGTATATGCTATAGTACAGTGTCTTTATACGAAATTTGAACAAAATCAGTTCAGGGACGTTTGAGTTATGGCTGAAAGACATGGAAAAATCGCAACAAAATGGCCGCCAGGCGGCCATATTGGATCGTATCGCAACATAAATTGACGTGCATGTATATGCCATAGTACAGTGTCTTTATACAAAATTTGAACAAAATCAGTTCAGGGACATTTGAGTTATGGCTGAAAGACATGGAAAAATCGCAACAAAATGGCCGCCTGGCGGCCATATTGGATCGTATCGCAACATAAATTGACATGCATGTATATGCCATAGTGCAGTGTCTTTATGCCAAGTTTGAAGAAAATCAGTTCAGGGATGTTTGAGTTATGGTTGAAAGACATGAAAAATTGCAAGAAAATGGTTGGCTGCCGGTGGCCATATTGGATTGTATTGCAGAAATAAATTGATGGCATATGTAGACCACAGTACTTTATATTTGTGCCAAATTTAAACAAAATTGATTCAGCAGTGTCTGAGAACTGGCTGCAGACAGATGGACGCACGGACGGACGCACGCACGGACGGACGGGACCCAATCTATAAGTTCCCGCCGGACTTCGTCCGCGGGGACTAAAAATACATGAGAGTTCAGCCGTATTACATACTTACTGAGCAAAATTGATCAAATCTTTCACCAACCAAGAAGTGCAGACCATCTCATATCCTTGCCCTCTGTGGGATTAAAAATTATTCCTTTAACAGCCCAAAGTTATCTCGCAATAAAGGATATAATCTTGTTTTGGATACAATATAGTTCCACTAAATCACTATGTCAGTACTGTTACTGGTATGGTACATGTAGAACACCACCTCATAAAATTTATGGAGTCCTTCTAAAGATAATAATAATAATAATAATAATATAATAATAATAATAATAATAATAATAAAGAATATCACCTCACAAACTATTGTCATATCAGGCTTGGTTTTCAATTTTCCCTCTGATCCAAAATACACATAGACTTCTCCCTGCAATGATGCAATAGTTTAAAGGTCAAATAAAGGTCATAAACCTGACAATGCTATCATGAATAATAATATGACAACAAAAAAATAATAATAATAATATAATAATAATAATAACAATAATACCATTAAACTATTTTAAGACATTTCATACCATAGTGAAGCTGTGCAGAAAATGTGAGATTAAAAGCCTTTAGTCAACATTAACAAGCTATTTTGTAACAAATTTTGATAAAAAAAGATAAATATTATTTTCTATTTAAAAGGGTATTTTCTCATCAGGGAATTGTCTTAACCAAGGATCAAGACATTGCCTTGTATTTTCCATGCCATATTTCATGCTAAAAGTTCTAGACATATGCTAGAAATACAATGGGTTGAATCTGCTTCAAAACAGGTTCTGTACTTACTGTGTATTTCAGTTTATCTGAGTTGACAGAAGGTGCGCTGACCACTAGGTCATTCAACCCGTCTACATTGAGGTCAACCACTGTGAGGGCGCTGCCAAATCTACCATTCAGCTGTAGATTTCAGAAAAAAAAAACATTTTTTACAGATTACATTCAGCTGTATATTGGTCAATTGCTAGATAAGGTTTGTTACTTTGTATCCAGATTTACGGTAAGTTTACACATTTATGGACTTGGAGGCAACATCTTACAAACATGCAGAGGGCTGCAGATAACACATGAGCACTTTACTGAAATGGTTTCCAAAAACTATGTCGTGTAAGATGTTTGTACATTCAAAGTAAATGACATTATGTTTGTTTCTTGGCAGACTGTGATGTGCAGATACACCAAATCCAGCAATAAAATTTTCATAGAGGCAGTCATTTCTTATAACTTGTTCAATCTTGTACACCTACTCCAAATCAGTTAAAAGGGACAGTAGCTGTAACTTTATGCACTACTATAGTATTGTTACACATCTCAACCTAGAATAGGGAGAATCATGGAATCCCCTAGTGATTGACCTCAGTGTGCAGCCGGTGTCAATTCCTTGTGCCAAAGAATGTTATCAAAAATTAATTTCTTAACGGACAGAAATCCAACAATGTTTACAAACAACATGCAACGTAATCAACAAGTGGGCAAGAGTAGAATATGATCCTCACTAATCAGCATTTAGTGTGGTTTCAATGGAATCTGACTTGGTTTCCATCATAAGTATGGGCAAAGAAATGGTCAAAGGTTACAGCTACTGGGGCTTTAACAGCCTATAGTACATGTACTTCTATACACATCCTACAGGAAACAAATTTACACACAAAATAACTTAAATTTGGTTTGAAAATACTATGAAAATAATTCATCAATAGCAGCTATTGCAGCTAAATTTACAACACCCTAAAATAACATGCACTTATTCCTATACTATGAGTAATACACCCATTGCAAATCTCGGACACGCAGTGTTTCACATGAACCGGAAGTGCGGTAAAGTATCAGACAACGCTGCCGTTAAACAACACAAAAAACTCAGATATTTTCCAGATATAAGACTTTTCAGTCGTAAAAGATGCATAGGAATACTTGGCAGTGAGAATTTTATTGACAACTTTGTGTCCTTTACTAAGAACCAAATCAGTTCTTCAAATTTCGACATTTTATGCACAAAAATGGGCCTGTTCCTTGTTATAGCATATGCATCGTCTGACGATACTTTACTGCACTTCCGGTTCTCATGAAACAATACGTGCCAAATGCGCGTCGCGAGATTCGCAATGGGCGTATAGTCATGAATTCTCAATAGCAATGACTCACCCTACACAGGGGTACCGGTATAAGTGAAACAGCTAGGGTTGGTGTGACCTATCTAATTAAAAAAAACTTACCTTCAGCCATTCAAAATTAAGTTAGCATCATGGTTTAAGTTCTTCTTGACCAGCGGTAGACCATTGGCATCACCATACACTATGTAGACCCTGCCTTGTTGGTAGTTGTCATTGATGCTATGTCCTGGAGCTCCAATTATCAAGTCTTGGAAATTATCATTATTGACATCCCCAGTAATAACACTCCTGTGACAAGAGAATTAGTGCCTATCTTAGTAGTGTCAAATAAAAGTTGACCTTTTAATGACCTTGAAGAAAGTTACATCTTGGGATTTTATGTTTGTATAAGTCTACCACTTGGATGAATTACCAGCAGTTACCAGCAGTCTTATTACACAACCATGGAAGTTAAACCATGATCAATCATGGACAATGTGGTTGTTTGTTTTCTGCATCTATTCACAGAACGTTAAACTGAAAAGTCTGGAGATTTCCTGCCAACCACATGGTGACAATACTCAAAAGAATGTGATTAAAAGTGCTCCAATGAAAGGCCTGACTCGGGGATGAAATATCAAACACTAACTACAACAGAGTTATTCAGACACTGAACTCTTAAGGTAGCGATGCATGTTAGAAGGCGATTTTTGTCAAATTTCACTTTTTTACATAAATGGGTAGTGCTGATACTGTCCCTCATTATGATACACGCGTATTGGTGAAAAGGGTTACGGATCGTCTAAAAACCGCGCATTTCTAAAACAGTTGGCCATAGAACCCCTGCAGTATGTGTTTTTGTTTGCGGCGTTTTTCTCGATTTCTTTTTTTACCGTTTTTTACAACTTCAAAAGAATTTAACTTCGCTTTGCGTCGGCCGAATCGTCCAAAAATTTCACACATGATTGTTTACATACCGTACATAAAAACGGATTTTTATTTTGCCGATAACGGACTCCAAGCTTGAATAATCGAAAGTTGAATTTGACTCATCGTGATTCATATCGATTTTTTCTGAATTTCCAACTTCCGAGTTCTGTCATATGTGAATGAAAGCAGATAACAAAAAACAAAATATCCGTTTTTATCCCAGTGAGCTCTAGTTTTGAATAAGATATTAAGTTTGAGAAAGTGATTTGAAGTTTTTGACTTAAATTCTTTTGAATGAAATAATCGCAAAATTGAGTTTTTTTTTACCCCAAAAACATGCCCATGTCGGGATAGCAATAAAATTTTTAAATCATAATAAATTTCAGATATTCAGCTTTCAGGAAATGTATGGTTTATTGGGGTTTCCTCTTTTTTTTCGGTGAGAACTATGGCTTTGAAAAAAATCGTGCAGTAACATGCATCGCTACCTTAAGAAGTCAGTGATAGCCGTACATACAAAAATATCTGCAACAATTTAAAGTATTATTATGTTTAAGTGTAGGATTTTTTCTACCATGGTCTGTCTGCATTCAGGATTTCTCTTAATTTCTCTTAATTCAATTAGGACAGTTCCCTGTTTGTACTCACCATCCTAAATGTGCCGTTTGTGAATTTACTGTATAAGTAGCATCAGGTTTGATAAGATTGTCTGCTTTCAGTTTCCTTTTACGTGTCCTCTCTTCCCTTTGTCTGGTTATTTTATGAAGTTTTTTCTGTAAATTTACAAAAAAAAATATTACTATTGAGCTTTCAATGGTATATGATGTTTATATTTTTTTAAACCTTGCTCTCAACCTTGCCTTATACTTACTATTATGTTTGAAGATAAGTCCTCACAAATTCTTTTCAGCACAAACATTAAGGATCAGAAATTTGGCAAAAATTTTTGCAAAAGCTTTCCTCTCAGTTTTTGTGAAAATCCACTTCGCAAGGTGGTTATTTCTCACTACCTGAATACTTTGTACGCCATGCTTAGGGGTCAAATCACCTTGTAACAGTGGCATTGTGGGAAACCACCTTATGTAAACTAGTCTTTGCACAAAAACTTAGAGGAGAGTGATTTTCTAGTACTTCATCTTCTCCTCACAGTATAAATACCTAACTTTGAAGGAAGCACGATGCTCTAAAGAATTTTCACTTTTATTCATTTTTCCTGTTGCAAAGATTTCAATACAACTCTAAATTACATTGATCCACTTGTTAAAATACACCATCTTTCAATTGTGTCAAGCCAATTAGATTTAATCACTCACCTAGGTAGCAAAACCTATTTAAGATAGGGAGAATTGTACCGTAATGTTCTATGCTATACCTGTAGACCTTCAGAAGCTCGTAAATACACTCCCCTAGGTGTGCTTGTCACTATGACATCATCCCTGGTTAGACCCCCTAAGTTCAGCTTTGGAGGTGCTGGGTTTTTGCCAGGATATCTCTGTGTTGCTGTCAGGTCATGTGATGTTTTATTACAAGTGATGAACAAAGGATTGTGGGGGATATCACAGTCTCTGAAATGATGTGAAAAATTGACTTAAAAGGTGTCTACACCTCTTATCAACATATTACTTACAAAGAAGAAAAATATATATTTTTCAAAGTGACTTTTTCTCAACTATGAAATTAGAGATCCATACAGGCAAACATTGTGAAACAAACTTTTTACAAAGTGAAATAAATAAATTACAAATGTAGTATCAACTGGTTCTGATGATTGGCTATAATACTCATCTTATTTAAGGTGTGAAAACATTGTTAAATTATTATGAAATCCTGATAACATATAAAATGGGGAATTTCATGATATATTTCAGGGTAAGTGGTCTTAAAAATGCAAGTCATAGTGTCCCATGTTATTAAAGAGCAATTAGCATAATAACAGAGGAACAGCCCATTGGTTTATCTTTAGATTTATTAATTGATACATAGTACATCAGGCCATTCAGCTAAGCTAAGGTTAGATGGTTTGAATACTAACAAACTTTGTACCCATGCTGCAGTGATGTGAAGAGCATGGTTCAAAGCAATACATTGTTGATTTGCACATGTTCCAAACTTTATGTTAAGCATGTTTGGTGCTTGTTGACATCACATTTCAGAATTGCTTGCAGTATTTTTTAAAGAAACACTATGGTTGATCTGTGCATGTGTCAAACCAGTCTATGTTGATGTTTTGTGTACAATGACACAACCCTGGCTGTTAGCACAAGGGCCATCAATACCAATGGCCAATGACAAACTCTATCAACTTACATTCTATTAATAGAATCTCTCTTAGCTTTGTGACTTTGTTGCAAATTTTTAAGTGTTTGATAACTTTCACTACGGCCCAAAAGTATGCCTCAGTGTACGGTATTCCGCGAAGCATAATTTCTATCGAACAGCGCTCTCCGCCAGTCGCTATTGACAACTGCGAACATTGTATCAATATATTTTCAATAGATTATCGATCGAAAATCTGTTTGGGCGCCGCTTGTGCCGGGCGCTCGTGTGTTGAGGTCACGTCATAACATTTCCACAATAACCCATGATTGACTTATACACTTTGACATCAAGGTATCCGTTGATTTCCTGTACTGACAGTAATCGACGACACTTTTTTTCAGTTTTGGTGATACTTTTATGTACGTTTCAGGACATTTTGGCGCACCTCGGCGTAGTTTGGCGCCATTGTGAACGGGGGACAACACGCGAGTGAGCGAGACAACAATGTATCAATTTCGACAAAAGGATATCGATCGATAACGTTCACTGCACGATTACAGTGGAGACTCTACGCCCGTTCGCCTCTGTTCTGTGTTATTTTTGCAGTTTACTGGAATTTTCAAATTTGATATTCGCCAAAATTTGGTATAAATTACAACAACCTGACTGGTATTTGGTCTGTACAATTTAAGAGACGCTAACCGATTAAATGGGTCAATATTAGACCCTGATTCTGCATATGCAACGCCGTAAGATCGCCATTTTATTGAGGGCAAGAGCAAAAATTCAGCGATCGGAAAAATAAAATGCAACTAAAACAAGTTTCGCCGAGAAATTCAAAAAACTAAAACGACAGCAATTTTGTATATATATCAAGGAAACACCGTGCCACTTTTCACTATAATCAGTTCAGAGTTGAGAAATTTGAACGAGCGAGAGTTGTACGGTCTGTTCAGTACATTAAACGCCATTGTTTTCTATGGGAAATCGAGCAGATTAGACACATCGTAAAATGAAAAATACATCTGAAAAAAACCGTTGGTTTAACTTTTTCATTTCGCTGTTATTTTTTATAATATTTGGTATGACACATATCATGAAGGGTAACTAAAACTCTATGGTTTTATTTTTTTGAGTTTCCCTCTTATTTTTATGAAATGACGAGTTGAAGATCGTTTTGCTGTTTACTGTGTTTTTACTTGATTTTGCATATGTCTGTTATCGCTTACGTATTTTTGGAATTCCCTTGTGAAATTCTTCCCAAAATATTATAATTGTAAGGGCAGCATATACGGGAAATAGGACCTGTTGCTCTTTCATTAATATTTAGATGTGCAGCAAGGAAATACGGCGAAATTTTTAACATGACGCGGGAGGTGAAATTGACTCTCTGAACGCGCACTCCACGTATGTGTGGCGAAAATTCGGGACGCTATTACCGTACAAAATGGGGCGCCTTTGGGCCGTAGTGTTTCGTTTGATTTTTGTTACAATGCGCTGAGTGCCTTCTGTTTTGGTATCAGTGCTGGAGTGCACCTATGAAAGTTATGGGTTGATTCAATCTCTGCAAAACATATGACAAACAGGATAAATGGTATACCAACAGATACCAAACATGCTGAGATACCGACAGATGCCAAACTCTGCATTATACCAACTGATACCTGACATGTTAATATACTGACAGATGCAAAACATATACTGGTATACCAACAGATCTTTTGGTATACCAGATACCAAATATGTTGATATATCAACAGAAGCAAAACATGTTGATATACCAACAGATACCAACCTGCTGATATACTGACAGATAGGAAACATGTACCGAAAAAGGCCACCCAAGGCACATTGTAATATATCACACTCACGACATGCCATATTCTACCATGTGGATGACATCATGCCATATATTCTGTGTCCACACCGCCATATCATCAACACCACCCAGGAAAAAACTCTGGTACTGTTCCAACAGAAATGGTGACTTGGCTGAATACACTGGATAAAGCTGCATGAGATATACATTGACATGGAAATCACATACATGTTTGTCCAAGAAAAGAAACCATACGGATCCTCGTATACATGCATCTGTACAGTTTCAGAGAAACAGGGAAAAAGGAAGAGTGCCATCAAGAATTGGCTACAAAAATGGATCTTAAATGTGTATTGTAAACTTGGGCAAGGACCCAAACTTGTACACACGATAACTCTTATTTTCCATTTCACTGATTTCATTTTGTAATCAGTGCTTTATTTCGACATTATATGCCATGCTTTTTCAAACATAATCTTGTAAAGTATATTAATTGAATCGCAAAAATAGAAGATTTAGCTGGGTGATTTAAGAAAAATTATTAGTCTCGTATGATGAATTATTTGACTCACCTTTGCCATGACTATTTTTCTCCCAATCTGATAGAGAAATGGGGAGAAATTGCAAGATGAGGCATGGAAATTACATGCAGAAGGATATAGAGACAGAATGTGTCTCTGAAATACTGCAGGTTTCAGAAATTGTTCATATGCTACAAATTACAAACTCTCTCTCTCCCTCCCCTCTCTCTCTCTCTCTCTCTCTCTCTCTCTCTCTCTCTCTCTCTCTCTCTCTCTCTCTCTCTCTCTAACACACACACACAAACACACATCAAGGATAGTCAAAAGTCACCGAATGCAATTATTTTGATGTAATACCATTTAGTATATTCACTGATACATATACTTATCTTTATCATCTGGTTTGGTGATGTCCTCAGTGATGTACCCTAATGATTTAGGTTTGTAAATATCTGCACACAGATAATATGGTACAAGGAAAAGATTTAAATTTTTCTCATCCCTAAGTATTTTTTCAAGCTGTGAAGTTGGTGTATCAGCTGACTATGTTGGCATAGCAATCAATGATACCAGGTTTCTTACCTTGCTAAGAACATCAATGCTGAACATTCAATCAACGTGGCCGGAGAAATCACTTTTTTACCGTAATACTCTTCATAAATTTCTACAACATCCTGTACAGGAATGTACCTGTAAAAGTCCAGAAATGATCAATTTGTACGCAGTATTCAATGACACTGTCTGTAACTCTTGGATGTTTTCTTACCAGTATGCCCTCAAGCTAAGCCAATTTGACATGTCATGATGCAGAAAAACTCTCTGTGATTCAAGGAAAATGCTGACCATACATGTAAAGGTATAGGGGTGACCCTGATACAAAGAAATTTTTCAAAATCTTGAAATTGACGCACAGTGTTAAAAATTTGTTTGTCAGAGGGCACAATGTTTCTCAGATTCTAAATATTTTTTTCTGTGTAATCAACAGAGTCTCCTACTGCTTGCAGAATCCTAGTGTACCAAGTATATTGCAGAAACAGCATTTATATGTACATGTAAGCAGTGGTCATTGTTATCGTTGATGAATTAAGCCTGGAATTAAGTGCAATTTTGAACTGTGACATTGCTAAACGCACACATAATTGCCAAGTTGAAAAGCTAAATACTGAACATTTTGATGTGATTTAGACAGCTGAACAAGAAACTTCAGCTCATACACAACAAAACATATTTTTTTAAAAAGCAGAGACCTGTACCCATACTGGTAACTAGTCCTTGAATGAGAAAATGTCACTGAAAAAGCTCACTTTCATTGGTTGAGGTTCAATTAAGAATTCACTTCTGATGCATATCAGCAGAAACAGCGCCCTCAAGAGATGAATGTCTAAAGTGTTGAAACACTGAAATCACTGCTGCACTGTTCAAATTCCTAGTCGAACCTGGGGCTTGAATCAGATATTCTTTCATTCCATCCATTTTATTTCCCTCCATTCTAGTGACTTTGATATTGGCATAGGTCATTCACATTAAAAGAGACTGTCTGAAAGTTCTGAAGTTGTAAATTAAAATGAACTCAACACAAATAATGCTTCCATGGTGTAGTCATTTGTCACATCATTTTTCTTTCATAGAATGGACCTATCTTCTCAACAAAAAAGCCTTTCCGACAACGTGACTTAAAAATAGTTTGTTTTTCTTATTTGTGTGATATAGTCATGCTTGGTATCAATCTCGTTAAAAGCAGCTGTTTGTGCCGGTTGGGCTTGTCTCCTTTAGTAGACCTTGTCTTTTCACCTGTGCAAAGTGCGCCGCTGGCGGCAGGACATGGTGAGTCGCGTCGCTCTGCCCCATGTCACTCGCCTAGTCTGGTTCCCTGTCCCTCTCTCCTGCTACTGGGGCTACACTCACGAAAATGGTCAGGTATGGGTCGCCATATTGGTCAAGATCTTGACAAAATTGGTGGACTGTCACATAACTTCAGTCCCATGATACACCAACGTGAATGAGACCGTCATTCAGAACACCAGCGAAGATACACACATGCACAATGACTTTGTTGATCAGTTGTGGGGGAGCTGAACAACGGTTTAAAAAGGGGGTATGTATGTAATGTTCAGCTGACCTTTTGTTTCCCAATAAATAATTCCATTGACAGACAAAAGATCTATTGTTTATATCAATAGAAGTGCCCACGTCAACGGCATTAGGGAGCATCGACTACATATGTTGGTCGGCAAATACGGCGAAATAGTTGACAGTTGAATTGTACGTGTTGTTGCTAAGTATTGCCAAAGAATTGTTACAATTTTCAAGCAGGATCGGAGTAGTAGTGACTGTAGTCATGTACTTCCAAATGATTGAAAAAAGTGAGCGCATGTATCTTTTGGTCCCACTTTTGCAGTTTACGTTTTCTTAGCCCATGTCACTACACGGCGGATTATTAAATAAATAAATAAATAGGTAAACAAAAACAAACAGCAATAAAATAGAAACAAGCAAACACAACAGACTGGTCAAATGCAAGACTGAAAACTGGCTGTATTCGCGTTGTTGGTTTTTTGTTTATTCTGTCTATTTTTTTTATTTTGTCTGTTTTTCCTATTTTGCTTTTTATTTAAATGTACTTGTTTACTGTTAGTTATTCAGTGAGAGTTCCCTACGCTTTCAGAAGGTACAATTTGCAGAAACCGTCAGTGAAGGGCGCCTGATGACAATAGACATTATTGTAAAAATTTCAGGTGCGATGCATTCTCCTTTCATACTCGCTTTAAAACATACAGTCCACCTGTTTCATTGTAAAAGAGGAAGGCCGAGCACAGGTAACTCTCACTAAAAAACAGTAAGTACAAAAAATAGGAAAAATTGACAAAAAAGAAAAAATTGACAAGATAGAAAAAATAGACAGAATAAACAAAAACAAACAAATAAATAAATAGAAATAACTAAACAACAAAAACGAACAACAAAAAGTGAATGATCAAATGTGAGACTTACATTAAGGCTATTGTAGGGGCTATTTTAAAACACTAACCGTGTAGTACCTTGTTTTCAGAGTTTGTCATCTTTTTGTTGCAGTAGATGGTAAAATGCAGTGCAGGGGGAAAACCGGATATTCGGTTGCCATGGCGACAATTTCAGGGTTAAAAATATGAGAAATTTGTGGCAAAGATATCTATTGAACGAAAGGGCATACAACAACCGAATTTTTTCTGGAGCATTCAGATGTATATGTATTACAATATGAACCTAAATCTATGACTGTATAACATGTCAATATAAATTAAATCATAGTCATCTCGGTAAGATTGAAAAATTAATAAATTTCACAACTTTCCGTCAAGTTTCTACTATGACATGATTGGATGACCTTGTTTTTTGAGGTTTATTTTGTAAAGTATTTAATTTCACATATGTTGGCTGATTTTCATTGCATTCCAACCATTCTTTCAAGAGTTATTACTGCCACAAGAAACGAATGCAGTACAAAACATAATTGCTAGGAATATTGGATTGAAATGTTTACAACATAAAGGTGATACTCATACTTCATGCAAAGTTTACGACCTCAAAATAGGATATTGGACAAGTTTAAATTGTCAATTAGAATTCTATTTACAAAAGCCTGGTTGTAATTGCTTTCTCAGTGAAAAATGAACTGTTAATTATAAAAAAAAAACCATTGATTTTATAATCAGCATGATAATGAAATTCATGTGAGATTCTTTACTTGTTATGTATATGGACACCATAACGTCTAATACGGTTTGTTTTCTGGATTAATTGCTATACCTGAATGAAAATCTTCATATGCCTTTCAGTAATATCCACACAAAATATAAAACAGAATCATTTGTTGCAAATTTCTTCCCGATTACTCATTGATCTGGCTTTTTAGACTGCAATTAGTCTCAAACTCACATTTCCACAATGCCATATTTTTACCTCTGAAAAAGCTGCTTCAATAAGCAAGCAAATGGTCACTACTTCATACATGATGCCATAACTCAAATACGAAATTGCCGCTGTTATTCTCACTGGTAACTTTGGTGCCAAATATTAATCCTGTCTCTACATAGCACATTTGAGAAAATGTTAATTGATTAAATGACAAAAAAATTGCCCGAAAGAGCCATAAGTGCAAATTTCGTCATAATTTGAACAAATTTGCATCAGATGGTCCCTTGATTCTGCCAAATAGATATTCAAAGGCATCAAACATGTGGCTTCTCAGGACAAAAAATCAAATGCAAAACAGAGAAAACAGAACATACATACATACATACATACATACATTCATACATACATACATACATACATACATACATACATACATACATGCATGCAGCATACATACATACATACATACATACATACATACATACATACATACATACATACATACATACATACATACATACATACATACATACATACATACATACATACATACACAGACAGACAGACAGACAGACAGACAGACATGTTTTAATATATCGATCTCAAAATATCCTCCGTTTTCCTCAAATAGTCTTTATATTCGACCAATAAATGATAAAACAATCTAGAAGACTTTCATAAGTCGAAAGCAGACATCCTAAATCAAAAGTATTAACGTCATTTTCAATTTCCGGCGATTTTCAACAACTTACTATTAACAGATCGTGCATTCAGGATTTAAAGGGGTAAAGTATTAAACACGCGCACGGTAAACGCAATTTCTGTGTTTAGGGGGGGGGGGAGTGGCTGTATTTCAATTACCGTGCGCAAAAATCGCACTACATGCTTTTGTATTGCAACATCTCGCTACAACGTTTTTATATATCGCAAAATATCGGGCTATGTTGTTGGTGTGTAGCAGGTATGGTCGTATATGTCAAATTATAAAGATTTGGTGTGTTACCGCATTGTTACATTTTGTGGCAATTTCGTACCTTGATGTAATTACCGGTTGTAGGAATGCTGATACAGAGTGAAGCTTGGTTGGATTTTCGCACTTCCAAACTTTCGTTTAGGGGACGGGGAGGGGGGGGGGTGAAGCCAAACGCTTTTAGTTGCGTTTACCGTGCGTATGTTTAAATGATCCACGGCCACTTTAAAGGCACAAGCTCTGCATTTTGGGGTATTTTGTTTTGCTCCATAATATCACTAAATTTCCCTTGAACATCCTTTTACTTCGCTCTATGAAGACATTTTACCTGTAAATGGCCTTCTGTGTCATTCTTTGACGACGTTTCGGTCAAGTAAAGGTTGGTCCCTTAATCGGTCAATTCAAACTGACCGCCCTGTTGAAATGCTTGTCATGTGACAAAGAACACAAAGTGGAACGTCGTGCAGATGCGACGACAAGCAAAAGACAAAAGCTACTCAGCACAGCAGAAAATCCCATAGAAATGTATTATGCTACAGCGTCGCTATAATTTAAGATGACCTGGGGACTACTTAAGGCGGGTCTCACCATCATTTTCTTAGTTGCAACTATGAAAAGATTTATATGTATGAATCGCGCTGTTCCTTTTACCACATGAGTGCAGTAATTGGCCATAATACATCATTTGGTAAGCACAATAACATATAATACTTTTTATTACAAACTAAAATCATCAAAAAAATACTAAAAAACGCAGAGCTTGTGCCTTTAATATGACGTCATGTTTGTTTCATGGAAGTTGGAACATGTGAATGAACCAAATCGAGCTAACTTACACACCCAGTCCAAATGAGTGTGCAGTAATAGTTCGGTACACGTCCATCAGCACACGTAGATGAACTAACTTTGGTTTGAAAATAAAATCGATAAAACAGTGCAAGTAATTTTCATTGTTGTGGCTTTAATGTCTGTGAGTCAGCTAAAACACAGAGCTAGCTATTTAACTCCATCCAAAAAATTCAGTTCCCTTCTGGTCATACTTTTTTGATAACAAGCTCCTCTTCATCTGCGTGGAACCATTTAACCCCGTTTTCGTCCACAACCAAATTGTTATCGATGAATGACATCACTTCCGCGAACACACTAGATGGCGCTGTTTGTCTTATGTGGGCGCGATGGCAGAGAAAATCCAGAAGCATGTTTCCCTCCTTTGACTTGTCATCGAAAACTGCATCAATATTGATTGGCAGAACTCTGGGATAACTCTTATTTTCATTTCCTTCCTTGGCCAAGTGCCCTTTGATTTGTGTGGATAATAAAGAATGCATTTCACTTCCCAACTCGTTTAATTTCTCAAAAGTCTACCAGCTGGACCTGAAAGTGGAAACAGTAATCCGTCACTGATTACGTTAACAAACTGTTTACTTGAAATGACACTGTCTGTCTGTCTGTCTGTCTGTCTGTCTGTCTGTCTGTCTGTCTGTCTGTCTGTCTGTGTATGTATGTATGTATGTATGTATGTATGTATGTATGTATGTATGTATGCATGCATGTATGTATGTATGTATGTATGTATGTATGTATGTATGTATGTATGTATGTATGTATGTATGGTATGTATGTATGTATGTATGTTATCATGGCAAGTTCTTATGCAGATACCCCATGTGAGTTATGTCGTCATAGTCGGGAATAGAATTAGCATGTACATAGTCAGCGTGTTAGTACGATTGTTGTTGCTACCACGGGTACGCGGGACAGTTAAGGCCAAAACATCCTAAACGACAATATTTTATGATGATTTTGATAGATTAGTCGAGATCTAGTGGTGCCTGGCAATGCATTCTAGCTCATCCCAACGACAGTACGGCCTGAAAGGAAATGCCTTCCCTGTAACATGTCCTTCAGAAATATGGGAAGGTCGGAATTTTTTTCCAATTTTTTGTTTATCCGAATGAGGAAAAAATGAGAATTTTTCAAAATTTCCATGATTTTCAGTTTGGTGGTTTTCAACTAGCGTTGGTCAATTACCGAAACACAATTTCTTAGCCCTACTAGGCTGTTTGAGTAGACGGGTTAGATACTACGTTCTTTGAGTCTACGGTTCTACATAAGTAATGCGGGGGGGGGGGGGCAAAAGCAGGTTTATCAGAAAAGTTGAAAGCGGCGACTTCAAATTTCAGAGTGAAAAAAAAATCAGAACAGCAGAAACAGAATTCGAGGAAGCACGTTCAAGTTTCTGTTTGACTAATGCGATACCCAATATGAGGCAATATCTCCCAGTCTCACTTACTTTCACCATTACAAATTGTGATGACCAAGTTGCCACCTTTTCGGACGAAACCGTACATGGTGTTCACCGCCGCTCCCCATTTCTCGATGTAGTACAGGCTGTGGCCGGATAAAACCAGATGGAACCGGTCCGACGCTTCCTCGTCTTGGTACTGCTCCAGTGTTTTCACATGCCACTCGAAAGTCACCCCTGGATGGGTTTCTTGCAGCTTACTGGCCTTTTTCTTGAACAGCGCCACCGATTCTGGTGATGGCTCGATGACACACACATGGAGTTTAGGGTGTCTCTTCAGGATGTAGGGGAAGATATTGCTCTCTACGTCGCCTGGGAGAGGCAAACAGAAACCATGCAGGGTGAGACCGAGCTACATGTAACTACTATTCAGACATATTCTAAACCGTTTTTTCAATATTTTTGGTTTGCATATCAATCACTTGTTCAACGGTGGCGCTTTGATTACATCACAAGGAAAAGCAGGCATGTCAGCGTTGACCTCCACAAGATCAAGACGAAGAGAATCAATGCTGCAGATTTTTGCTAATTATAGTGTTTGGACCACCAGAAAGTATTTGTTGAACGATCTCTGTACTGGTATGTATTCTGCGTCGACCCCACACTTGGTCTTATCAGTGGCTAATTCATAATACAAACTCTCAAATGTCCTTATTAACACTTGCTAATTACCTAATCTGTGGACCTTATCAGCGGATTTATTTGATAAGTAAACACCCATCGAACCAGTACGTGTATCAGCTATACACGCACTGGTTTGACGGGTGTTTACTTTATCCATAGACCCTGGTCTCGCTCCAGGGTCTGTGTTCAGAGCTAGGAAACAGGGAGACAAGGGAAAAAGGCTTGTACACAACGAAATAAGTTTAATAGTATATTCTTTATTATTATATGCTTTATTAAATTTTAATTGGCCCTTATCATGTCCCTGTGGGTCGACGCAGAATACATACAAGTACCATGGAGGTATTAGGGGAGTAATACCTCCATGCAAGTACAGAGATCGTACCGCGTTCAGCGAATGTTTTTAGCATTAAAATCTGCAGCCACGATTCTGTTCGTCTAGATCTTGTGGAGGTCAACGCTGACATGCCTACTTTTCCCTATGATTACATATGGGCTGCTAAAGAGCACTTGTTTGTTTGTGAACTTATGCAAATGAAGTTTACTTAAAAATCACAAAAACAAAAGAGGATTTAACGGAAAGCAAGAACGAAAACGGCGGAGATGTCGTGGTCCCCTAATTCATACGAACGACAGCGCCCTCTCAATTCATCAAGTGGCTGTGATATTTGATCGTGGACACATCTCGCTCCGGACGCCTGTGGTGCAACCCCGTTCCCCTGCCACGAACTGTACCATTTTTGTATTGAGGCGAGGTCACTAGTAATCAATAGTGTCAGTGCGCCGACAACGCCCTAAATAGTTTCAAACAATTTCCAACATTCATTTTTCTCTCTGTATTCTAATACCCCCAACAAACGTCATTTCTTACTGTTCAATTAGTGGGTTACAGGTCAATTGCCGACTCAAAATGTAAGGCAAACTTAAAGTTCGTGACCTATCGGCTATCTAATCCAATTGTGACGTTATGAACGGTTCGGCACAACGCGATGGTTGATGATTTGCAATTCATATTAACATGTACACCTACATGTACTGTCTCCTTTCTATTGTCATAGCTACAAAAATTAAATATTCATTACATGTCTCAAACATGTCATTGCTTTCAATTCAGCTGTTGTGTTTTTCGATAGCTCTTTATTATCCCAAAATGGGGGCAATTCTTTGTACGACAGCGGCCAGGTAAAAAGTTACAAAGATATTAAAAAAGAAAAGTCAGCAACGTTGCAACGCATTAAAGCGCAGATCACTAGTCGTTTCTGGTTTGGTTCAGTACAGAAATTGCAGTGGGAATGAACAAATGTTTTGATCTATTTGTTCGGACCCTGAAACGCCGACGAGATGGTAAATAATGAATTCCTGGTAAAGTTGATGGTGATGGTTTCTGACTATAGAATTTGCTTTGTGTAAAACTTTTTTTGTACTATGTACTGAGACTGGTTTGTTGTACTCCGATAATTTTAGTACGGGTTTTACAATTTTATCAAGTTTGTCCTTGCACTGTATATTTCCAAACAGCAAATGAGTGTAAAACTTAAGACACTTTCAATACATAATTTGTAAAAAAGCACAAGCATCCTTCTGTCAACTTTGAAAAAATTGAATTTCCTCAAGAAGAACAAGCGCTGTTGGCATTTACTGTTATCCTCCCATCGCAACTTATTGTCCAACATACTGAACCCAGATACAACAATTTCCACTTCTTTACCGTTTATATTTTTTTCACCACTGTAGCATTTAGACTCGCTAAAATGTTTAATCGGTTTTGTGACGAAATTAAAAAACAAGGAAAGAGTCAAGAGAATTTGACAAGTATACTAGTTCAGGACGCGGGATTTTTTAAAAAGAAATGGGAAAATAAGTTTTTGCTAAAAGCTCCACTAGCTGTAACTTTTTTTTCGAATATATGTTCTGAGTTTCAACTATATTCTCCAGTTGACATCCCTCAACCATGATTTGAATACCTACATGTAGGATTTCGCTGATCAACACAACCTATGGAGTATATAAGCACTCTTATTGTTCAGAATTGTATTCAAGTCAAGACTAGAATTCTTTTGTCTACAATAACAATGGCTATTACAGTAATACAGGCTTTTTGACTGGCAGCATACCGGATATTTCAGCATGACATATAGATTAGGATAGGAAATTGTAGTTAATACACAGAAACAGGATAATGAAAAAAAATGGTCTAAGTAGTCCCTTTAAGTTAGATTGCGCCACGGAAATTTTTCATCTTTTTCACATACTTTACTCAATGTTGGATAAGTCTCTCTGAAAACTGACATAAAACATAGGGGTCACCGAGCAAAGTTTTAATAAATCAAATTTTCTGAAATTTGAAATTATAAATGGCCAATCGTCTATGTTAAGCCGATCGAGAAAATTTTAAGGTTTTTTTGGTGAAAACAAGACGGTAAACATCTTGTTCTTTTCGTTTTCAAGAAAACTCGAAAATTTAATGCGTCAGAGAATGGAAGAGTTTAGAGAACCGTCATAGAAGCGCAATGTACCTTCAAACAAAATAACAAAATAGCGTGTTAGCCCCCCCCCCCCCCCCCCCCCCCCAATGTTTCTGGTCAGCGCGCGCGTCACTTGAATAACAACAGCGCGTCACCCTTTTTTTCTCCCTGTTTTGTGGCTGGTAGCCACGGCAAACTACGTACTGCTTCAGAAATTTTTTTGGAGCGCGTGATCAGTGACTGCATAAACAGTATAAATGTGGCTATATTGATAAAACTATAAAACTGACCCTCTCTTAACGGGAAAAAAGTTTAAAAGAATTCGCGTCACCGCACCATTTATTAAAGAAAGGCCTGACCAGAAGCATTTCTTTTCTTTGGTATTATGATAGGGGCGATATGGAAGTAAATGTGTGTACCTTCTCCAGAACCAACTGTCATCATACGGAAAGCTTCGTCACCACTGGGTTCGAAGTCGATACTATCAATTATAACAGGCCACTGCTTATGCCACTGTTCCATGATGTAGTCCAAATTGACCGCTTTCTTGAAAACTTCAAAAGTTTCGAAGTAATAATCCATATCGTCGTAGATGCTTTTGAGATTCGCCGCGGCCATGGCGTCGTTTGCACTGTAAAGGAAACAAGAAGTTCTGTTGTTTGGGGTTACTTCGAACTCATACAACTATAGTTCAGAAGCTATCGGAGAATGATCTGAAGATTGATAGGTGGTTTTGAGCTGACGTTGACCGTAAGATAGAGTCATGTGCGTGCGATCTGTATGGTGTTGTCCGGGTCGGAGGAGCATAACGCCCGCACACGACTGTGTCTTACAGTCTCTGTAGGGCTATCACGTGACGGCATTCATTCATCTGATCATCTAGTAGTAGTACCACGTACGTTCCAACCTAGCTATAACAATACCGGCTTCTAGTCTAATGTTGTAATAGTCTGAGCTTTGAATTAGAAAGCAAAACTATCCCGTCCTTTTAAATCCAAATGGCGGCCAAGTCTGTGTTAAATTGCTAAAAACTAAGCGAAGTTATTAAAATACTGAGGTGAACGCACTTCGGTCTTTGTTCTCCAAAGGACAAGTATTTTTGCAGAGAATAGACGGATTTGGGGGACCTCCATCTTTCAGGAAAATTAATCTCTTTCCGACGGGACTGCCTTATATTTTGGCAGCTACACTCCTAAACACTCCTAAATTTGCATAAAATCTAGGTCAATCCAATGGTGGACCATGAATCAAGCTATTTTCAGAAAGCGTCGATTTTATAGGCTCCTCTGATAACGTTCGCTTTTCATACTTAAATTTTAAGGTAAACAGTCATTATAAGTCTTGTTCTCACGTGATTCAAATGGGGTTCTAAAGAAAATGTTTTCGCCGGATCAGCAACGCCCCTAATCCGGCTTCGACATATAAAAATACGTGAGAACAGTCCCGACAACGTCCGAGTCGGGGTGGGGGGCTTGGTCGGAGCTGTGACCTACTGTATCTCCTGTGATCGCATTGTGTTGTGAACGTACTTTTGAGCATATTTTCGAAGAAACCCACGACCTCAGTTTGGATTTGTGGATTGACATTTAAAGGCGCATTTTTCAATCCCTGGTTCTCGCATTAGTGAGTTCTCCTCCCAGGCAAACACTGGGTTAGTTACAATGTTTGATTTGCCCTATCATTACATGTAATTACGCAATTCGATCGCAACCGTTTGCCACCTTTGCTAATCCTACAGACAGATTCATATGATCTGCCAGGTCTCACTCAAAAACTGAAACGACTCATGGACGATGTGTGGATGGGGACTGCATGATCTGGCCGCAAGCCGCCCATGCCCCGAAGTTGCGACGTGACAGCAAGCCGCTGGCAAACGTGTTCAAACTCTGCTCTGATAACGAAGTGTGCTTCACAAAGTTACTGCCATAAATACAGCCTACAGCGCAAATGAAAATCTCTCAGTATTGAATTCGCATACATCAATTTAGGAAAAACTAAAAAAAAATCAAATATAAAGTTATACTACAGTGGTTTTTTTACAATGACTTGGCCACAATGGCGTATCATGCCTTGTTAGCAACCTTTTGTTTCGGTGTTTGGAAGCCCTTCAAATTGGCGGTCGATGTGGTCACGGCTACAAGGTCTGAAGCGCTTTCCCGTACAAGGCTGTCACTACGTAGGGCCCAGGCCGAATAATTCATGTTGCAAGTGAAAACTTGCATGTCCTGTATCGGACTCCTTACAAGACAAGTTGATGTTCACGGGCGGGAGAGTAACTACATTCAGCATTCAGATTTTTTATTATTTCGGGTAGTGATTATGAACGGACACTTACTGCAAACTTTGCAAAATTTACCCTTCTGCGGCATTTTTCTTACTGGCTTTTACAGTTACCAGTAGATTGCTTGATTCAAAGATTTTGCTCCGTTGTCTCATTGCTTCTTGGTCTATAATTTCTTGTCTTGGGCAATCATTCAATTTTGGTAATATAAGTGCCTTGTTCACGCTCAGACAAATATGTCTGAGTTGCACGTGAAAACACACCCAGTTACTACGGAGTGACCGTGATGGACCATAGACCCTCGGGAGGATCTGGATGGACGCAATGCAGGTCAACGCTTCCCGAAATCGGCATTGTTGTGAACCACACTATAAGTTAATAGGGCCTTATCGTTTATACCCCCTCCCCCGCCCCCGCCCCCGGTCGCTATTGTTCCCGACTGATTGGTTACCGGAAGTACTTGTCGGGGCCGCGGGGCGATACATTCTACCACTCTCTTGTAAAATATACCGAAACCTATGCATCTGAAATCAAACGCTACATCTGTGACTTTCTAAGAACCCTTCACTTTTGTGGATTTGTTGTTTAGCATTGCTGTCTACCATATGCGTTGCATGAATTTCGAATCTACAGAAACAGCAGGCGTTGAGAGATTCTCCGAGTAAACAACGCACGTCAAAAATGCTTGCTGGGTTCGGAATTGCTGTGCAGGGGTTTTCTACATAGCAGATTAACGGTCGAACGAAACTGGATTTCAGATAGAGAAAATTGTGTCACTGTGTTAAGGTAGATCGTGCCTCGAAAATCAAGGTCTTACCCTTTTTCTCTCATAGTTTGCTCCGGAGAACTCAACATTATTCTATCATGAAATTGCGAATGAAAATTTGGGGTCGCCGTGCGAAATTTCGAAGTACAGGGCTACAATATCAAACGTAGCAAATTTGAGGTTTACGATGGCTGCCTATCTCTGTGTTATCTCTGTGGAATTAAATTAAAGTATGAAAACAAGTCGGTGAACATCCTACTTCCTTTTTGTTTTTAAAAAAAGGATCTCTACATATCATAGCAAAAAAAAAACGGAAATCAAATTGAAGAACGTCATTGTTCTGAAAATCAGTCCCCAAGGCGCGATCTAACTTAAGAGCGAACGTTCAAAATGCTGAAAAATTAATTATTTGTCATGCAACCATCCTCCACGAGATAACACATTGAATATTTTTTGTTAGTCACTTGCAAATGCTGCTACTTTGAGCCTTTTCGAATTAATGTGAGTAAATAGATGCTAGAGCTATCGATGACTTACCTATCTTTCAGACCGACTGCACGAGATAAAGTTACCAGATGAGATCGAATATACATGTATTTCATAACGAGGACATAAACTGACGTGAACGGACATGTAAGTCTCGCTTTCGCTGTTATAGAAAGCATTGTTGTCGTACCACAATAGACCTTATTCTTAAATGGCGGACGAGATCTCGTTTCGCCCGAGAAAGCGCATGAGTTTTGCTTTGGGGGGCAACTTTACTTCCGGGAAGCCATGCGTGTGTACATCATATGGAAGTCATGGGTGGACACGATTCCTGTAGCGCATTCATAAACTTTTTAATATTCTGAAAAACAACCCGCCCACAACCAACTCACCCAATTCCAACTCGCCCGATACCAACTCGCCCGATTCCATCTCGCCCGATGCCAACTCACCCGACTGGATACTATTTTGCAATGTTTTGAGTACCTTTTATTTCTGACAACAAATATTTCTAACATTGAGAACCACAGGTGCCGGCTTGAAATATGTGCCAACACGGACAAGTTTTTATTTGCGAATTTCACGTTTTACAAATCTCTTGAAAGAATAAATTTCGTGTGACTTCTTTACGTAGGCTATAGGGCCCGGCGGTGGCAGTCCCCGGGTTGGTGGGTACCCATGCTTGTTACTCAAGTTTGAAAAGTACCCCCTTTCCTAGAATATTTCTGAGAAAAACACCCCCTATTTGTGGCAAATTTGGGACAAATTAGCTTTAAAAAACATACCCTTATTTTCGAAATCTATGAGGTTAGTATGTTGACTTCCAGAGTTGACCCTGGAGGTTGACTTTGTATACATGTACATACATCACAAATGTTTGTCCTCACCTGATTTTAGTCACATTCATAAGTGATGGGCATGTATACGTCATATGTACATACAAACGTACGGTACTGTTTTTAATTTTCTTTGTGGGTGAGACTAGACCAGATTTAGTGTCCCAGGGAGATTATGAAAGGACTACCCCTAATCTCGGAGGTTACACTGAAAAAGTACCCCTTTTTCTCGATTTCACGGATCTAGAATCTCCGAGATGACTGAAGAAAAACACCCCCTTTTCCTTGAATTTGGTAACGCGCATGGGTACCCACCAACCCGGGGACTGCCACCACCGGGCTATAGGGATAGTTACTGCAGTTACTGGCTCACGTCCTCAGGAACAGCGGGACAGTCTTTCACGTCTTTCACGTCTGGCCCGGCATGAAAATAGCTGGCCTCGGGCCATCGGGTAATAGCGTACATGGAATCTACAACTACACCCCATCTCAAACAACGGGCGAGTTGGCTTCGGGCGAGTTGGTTATCGGGCGAGTTGGAATCGGGCGAGTTGGTTCTGGGCGGGTTGGAAAAGCTAGGTGCGAGTTGACTGTAATGCCTGAAGATCATACGTCAACACACAACAAAAATATCACTATGGTGTAGATTCAGAGACGATATTTTCCTGATCTTCATTGGAACAGAACACGAACTCCACGAATTCATAACACTATTAAATTAACAAAATGCATCCTACTTTCAAATTTTCATATGAAAGTTCGTCACACAAAATAACACATCTTGATCTAGTCATTTACAACAACAAAAACATACTGGACACGAGAACACACACAAAACCAACAGATACATTTAAGTTCTTACACAGAAAATCATGTCATCCAAAATCAACCTTCAAGGGCCTGATCATGAGGACATGTTACAAAGAAGAGGACTTTAACAACAAAGTCAAAACATTTAATGAAAAGTGCTACATCGAATATTTACCCGCAATTTGACAAGTATAGTATCGTCTAGTATCGAAGTAATAGTCGGATTGAGGAAGTCGGGCTTGTCAAGATCTGTGAGATGGTAAAATCTCATATATATTATTGGATATTTACCCGCGATATGACAGTCTAGAATCAACTAGTATCGATATTAGAGTTCCGAATATATATCGGCAATTTTACATAGAGCAGACGTGCCGAAGGCACAAGGCAAGTCATTCTAGTATCGATATTAGAGTCCCAATTGCCGATAAAGACGAAGTAAATATCTGTGATTTCACACATCGGGTGTGTCTAGACGCAAGGCAAAGTCATTTTGGAATTGTCTAGTATAGATTATTAGAGTCCCAGCCTGAGGTAAAATATCGGCAATTTCGCAAATATCTGGCGTGCCACGACACAAAGCAAGTCTTTTCTGTGTTGTCTAGTATCAATATTATACTCGATATATAGATTGTTATGTATGACAGAAATATTTGGTTTCGAAACGTAGCGTCAAATGATCACACTCTCATTCGACAGCCCGATTACGGCTATATCTAGCCATGTCTTATATCTACACCAATAGCCGAACACACAAGGTAAAACATGAAAAAAGAGAACTTAAAAATAGTGTATGCGATGTGGGGAGCCGCTTTCCCTTTATTACCGGTACATTCAAAATCTAGTTTGATTGTTAGCTTCTATGTTTTGTACGTAGCCTGCATGGAACAGTCGATAGGATCGCAGAGTTTTGTATTGCCGCATGGAGTCACCATTCTTTCATTTTCTCCATGGCAAAACCACTAGGAATACATTTAAGTCGTCCAGTCCTCTTGAACTTGATCGAACCGTAGAGAGATATATATTGCGATCCTTTAGAAATGCTTTCAGCTCAGACACCTTCCACCGTTTCAGTATTTTGTAGGTCAGAGTAATTTTAGGAAGATCGGCTGTGTTCTGCTCATCACTGTCGTACGCCATGCATGACTTGTAAACCATGCTAGTATTCACGAACCGGAAGTAAAGTTGCCCCCCAAAGCACGACTCACGCGCTTTCTCGGGCTAAACGAGATCTCGTCCGCCATTTAAGAATAAGGTCTATAGAGATGACGACTGTGTCTGTACAAACACGGTAGGCGTTGCAGTGACTTCCGCTGGCCGATGGCGAAAGAAAAGAATTGGTGGTCTGATTCTGTGTTACGTCATAGATACCCGATAGCAGTTACTGTCACGATCAGCATGATCATTTCAGATACGATGCGGCTAAAGGAATGGAAACGTCCAATCCTAGCGATTGCACCCAACTACGTATTGGTCAAGTCCCGAGATTAAGCTTTTTCAATTTTGTACAGTATTATTTCTGATATTGACTTTTACGTGTGACGTTTGCTTACGAAGGGACCCCTTCGATCTCGAGAAATGACTAAGTGAAGACATGGAGGTAAAAGGGTCTCTCGTTTACCTGCAGAGTGAAGAAAAGCCCCAGTGTTTGTTGACGCATGGAGGTAGGCCAGTTCCTACCACCCTGGTTGTGACCTCCATGGTCACATCGACCTTGAACACGTTTCCGTGAGTCTGCGCAGTAGTCACTGCATTCAGCTTCAGTTGGACCCCAGAGTATCATTGACAGTTTCTACATACTGTCTATGCTAGTATTCGTGACGTGAAAGGTAAACTTGAGTCTGCGCAGACGAGAGCCAGCTTCAGCCTGATTCACCTGTGATTTCGCGTGGTACACGCCTGTATCACTTTCACATCACTCCTCGCGTACAACTAATCAAACACCACAGTCACCCAATAGAGTACTCGTCATATAACTTTCATTGTCGTCTAAAAAATCGTGGCATATACCACTTTCTGAGAAATCTTCCCTTTATGAACTCACTGATTTACCTTGTCCAAACTTGGAAGGTAAACTTGAGTCTGCGCAGAAGAGAGCCAGCCTCTGCCTGATTCACCTGTGATTTCGCGCGATAATACCCTGTATTACTTTCACATCACTCCTCGCGTACGACTAATCAAACACCACAGTCACCCCATAGAGTACTCGTCATATAACTTTCACTCATCTAAAATGAAAATCGTGACATATACCGCTTTCTGAGAAATCTTCCCTTTATGAACTCACTGCCAACATTTAACGTGATTTTAATACCTTGTCAAATTTAAACTTGTTCACAAATTAGTTAGCAGTTATACCTCTGTATACATCCTTCAGTAAGCATGTTTATTATATCATTAGTACCTCCATGATTATATAGACCCTAGAGCGAGTGGGACGGACAACTGCCGCAAAGATCAAAGGCAATCTACAACTTTCTGTGCGTAGCCTCTTCTTAGATTTCAGAAAGCTATGACGTTATAAGTCCCAAAGTATCGGGCCGGTAACTAAAAGCCGGCAATCCTCGGCTACAATCGGCACGTTCACACTTGTTCATGATCAGTTTGCTGGGGAGTCCGTTTATTTATGTATAAACGCAAACAAGCACGTAGGACGCCCTAGCTCGATTTCACTCAGTGAGACGTCGTTTTACCGGCAAAAATCGTACTGTACGCGTTCAGAACTACTCGCTTGTTTCGGTAGGTTCACCTGAAATAAAATTTTCTGGTTTTCGATTGTAACGCGACGTAATCGCATGTAAGGAATAACATGACCAAACTCAGCGCGGAGGATGGATCAAACGCAGGCTAAGCTGTTTTTTAGGTAAAAATCGGAGACACTATTGCTTTAGCATAGATCACGATAGAAATGCGTTCGAAAATCGCTTCAGAGTCTATGTTTTTTTTTAACTTTTTTTTATTGTCACTTGGCAGAAAAAAAGTGTCCATTTCATTTTTTACAGATTACAAGAATCCATTGAACATATCCCAATATTCATGAAGATCATTTTCCATCACATTCTTTTGTACAATATCTGATTTTTGCACGGTTATTAATAGACTTTAAGGTACAGTCGTGTTTTGGGGCGGAGGTACGGAGCGCCCCAACACGACTGTACCTTACAGTCTAGGTCATTAAGTAGGAACCTAAACCAGCCAAATTAGGCGTGACTTTTGCGTATCTGCATTTAAAAATAAATTTGCTAATTAACAGGAGAAAATAATTCAACGCATACAATTGTGACTTTGTGTACGGAGAATGGGGCTTGGAAATTATGCCCAAGAGAACCTCTAACGGTGAGAATTCAACGGTGATACCACAAGTATTTTGAAGTTTCAACTCTATCTGATGCCAGAACTCGAGAATATGTTCACATTAAAAAAATAGAGAATAAGACTCTCCGTATAAATTCCGCAAAAACTGCACCTGTCGGAGTCGACAATCTGTCTAATTTTCAAAAACCTATTGGTTATAAGGATTCGAGAGAGAACTCTGAATTGAAAATTACGCAAGCTACAGTATCTTGTAATGGCAAAGGGCTGAGCAAAATACATATTAAACTCTAGTTTACCAAAAAGCAACTCCCACTTGTGTAAACACTTCATAGGTTTCAGGTATTCATCCATATATTTCTCCAATAAAATTACATAGCTTTTTTTACAAGAACCCTTTGGATGGAAAACGTGTAGATCGATATTACTTCCTGATTTCAAACTCCCAATCCATTGATCTCTCTCACCCAAGACATTGGTATGGCATTTATCAAACCATAGTATTGAAGAAAATTTGGTGTAAAATTATACTTATTACAAAAATCTGCAAATTTCATGAATGAACCTGAATCATCTACTAGATTGGAAAGGTAAATAACCCCATGTTGGTACCAATTAGGGTAAAAGACTGTATTATTGTTAATTTTGATTTCAGGATTAAACCAGATACACTGATTTTGCACACTAACTCTCCTTGTCTTAGATTTAGTATTGGACCAACTAACTAAGGTCGAATACCAAAATTTATGCTTAATAAAACGTTTCCTTACAAACTCTCTCACCTTTTCTGTTGAGAAAGAAACAAGACAATCAGGGCTAATCCCCGCCAAGGCTCTAAATAAATGAGCCCATTGACAATCCTGATTATCATCAATCTATGGATCCAAGAAGCATGAATAGCTGGTATAAAAGTTGGAATGTGTCATCCGCAAACTCCCTTGCTTATAGTCGCAGCAGAGCTTAATCTGTTGATTTTATCTTGTCCTGAGCTCCAAATAAATTTATAAATGGTACGAATTAAAGAATGCATTACATTATCCGGCATAAGGGGAGAGAATTGATTATATATGAATCAACTGAATTAATGCAAGCGTCTTCACAATGGTTATTTTCCCACACAGAGTTTAAAGGACGCCATGACCATTTATCAAGCAACAATGACACACCTTCCACCCTTTGCGAAAAATTTAACTCTTCTAACCTTTCCATATCTACATTAAATATTATCCCTAATACACTTAAACTTTCATCAGTCCACGCTAGATCTCTATCTGGAAGTAACACATCTCTAGAGTGGCGTTTCGAGCCAAAACAGACTAGCTTAGTCTTGTCATAATTTACACGGAGACCAGAAATACGTGAAAAGGACTCCAAAACATACAAAAGGTTCCTCAAAGAATTTTCAGAACCATCTAAGAATAAGAACATATCATCTGCATATTGACCAAGTAAATACTCTTTCTCTCCAAACCAAATACCTTTAATGCCCAGGTTTGCTCGAATTTCATGTGCGAGGATTTCCTCACATGGAAAGAAAAGATAGGGCGATAAGGGATCACGTCACCTTGACGAACACCTCGCTCTAAAGAGAAGAAATGGGAGAAATTACCATTACTGATAACACAACTTGTAATGTTTGATGCTCTAGATACATCCACCCATTTACGAAATGAGTTCCAAAATTGAACCGGTGGAGAACTTTATCAATAAATTTCCAGGATAAAGTATCAAAGGCTTTTTCGAAATCTAACAAAACGAGCAAGCCTTGGACATTATCTAACTGTGACGTCAATAATACGTCATAATTTAAGCTTGTGTTCTCACCTGTGTATCTACCCTTAAGAAAACCCTCTGGTCTGAATGAATAATATTAAGTAAAACCTTTTTCATACGACTTGCGATGACACCAGAAGCAATTTTATAATCATCAGGTAAAACCATGGCAACAATAGAAAAAAAATGCTGCTCACAGGACTGTAATCTGAGGAGATACCAGTACTCTGTCGTAAATACACGGGTAATTTTTGTCATGTTTATAGGATATAGATCCAAACACTCATTTGCAAGTCTTGTTAAAATTTTCGACTTGTTACGTAAAGTAACATCCTTGTTGTGCACTTTATATCTTTTGTTGACCTAATGGAATTCTTTAGGCATGCTCCCATTTTACGCATCCGTCGCTGAAGTTTCAATATAATAACAGGGCTATTCGGGCTACTACACGTGTTACGTGAAGGTGAACGCCTGGAATCCACGTGCATGTTCTCGTTGCCGTATTACGGCAACGAGAATATGCACGTGGATTCCACGCGTTCACGTAACGTTCACGAGAGAAAAGCCTCTGGTTTCGCATCAACTTTCCTCTGGTCCGATTGGGAACTGTGGTGCACTGCTACAACATGGGCTGATTTGAGAGTAAATAGATTTGACACACCAAATTCTCTACACAAAAGGGCCGATAGTTCCTAACTGTGAAGACCTTCACTTACACAGTCATACTCAATTGCAACCATGCTTGATCAAAGATGGATACACGACTTCGTTCAAGCACGCACGCTCCCTATATCTGTGATTTGTGTTCTGTTTTCAGATGAAAAGTTTCATTGGGGGTGTTCATGATAACTGGGGTGAAAGCGATAGCCAGCATCACACTATTTGCATCTGGAGTGAGTTGCAAGAGTGGAGTGAATGCCCAATACGGCAAAAGTTATACCTCTCTACTGCGCAGACTCAAATGTGACGCGTTCAATCGCTAATGAAACCAAACTTGCGCCCAACTTTCAAAAAAAGTTTGTATAAAATAAAAGATATGCTCGAGAAAGCGAAGCAAGTGATTTCATTTCTTTTTCTCAAGATTCAACGAACCACCTCTCGATCAATACCCACTCTGCCAATAAACCGAATCCTGGGACCCACTGCAGCTAGCTAGAACCACGGTCATTCCCTGAAGGACTGTGCTGGAACGTGAAATATGTGGTTGCGCTTCGAGGGCAGATTTTCGAAACAGTGATAATCCCCTAGCCCTTCCCTTCTTTGCCATACTATAGGGGTAAAAAGAAATAAATGAAAGAAAAAAATCGTTTCTATGCCATCTTGCTATCGGTAAAATCACTTCTTTAATTCATAGGGTTAATACGGACATTGGCGGCCATCATGTTGAATTGTAAATTTGAGACAAGGTGGCCATGTATTGCGAATTTTGCAAGGTGGCCTACAATTTTATTATTTAGGATTTAAGAGGGAATAATGTTAAGTTGTCTTGATTTAAATATGAGAAATCGGTCGACTTCTAAGTGCCGTTCATAGTCACCGTTCATGGTTTAACATTGTAAAGACGATATTTGTCAAAGGATGGTTGAAAATTGTTTGGTTTTAAATGATGCGAAGACAGAAGTGGTCCACTACTGTTCAAAGTTCAAGAAATCAGTTGACGACGTCTCTTCGGGTTTGAACAACTGATGTTACCACGCTAAATCCGTCCGTGATCTTGATCGCTGTACTGATATGAGTACTCAGATTTTTGCTTCGGTGCTGTTTGGTATCGGAGACAAATGCCTCAATAAACTGCAGTTACTTCAAAATTCTGCTGCACGTCAAGTTACACCCTCAAAATGCATGAACACATGTACATCACACCAGTGATGCGGGAGCTAGACTTGTTGCATATCCAAGCTAAAATTAATTTCAAAATTCTTCTTTTTTTGTATATAACATTTTGCACAATCAATCACCTGCTTATCTTTCCGATCTGATCACCATGACAGTTCACGTTCCTAAACGGTTGACACCCTTGTCGTTCACAACCATTTTGGAGCCAGTGAACTGGGAACAGAAACACTTCGGTTATCGTTCTTTCTCTGGTGCAAGTCCCACTTTATGGAATGCCTTTCCAAAAGAAATTAGATTATCACTATCCGTGGCCTCTTTTCAAACATCTCATAAATTTAAATCCCACGGACCGGAAGTGGGTCGCGGGGTCTGCTTATGTCCGTTGGCGAAAGGTTCAATTGGTTTTGCCTATATACTACGACCGAAATGTCGCGTATTTTGTAGTAAAAGCATTCGATTGCTATTCATGGGTTCATAAGTATGGAAACGTGTCGAAAACATGCCTCTATTAGTGCTTCGAAGTTTTTTTTTTGGGGGGGGGGTGGAACTCTTTCACACGGAACGTATCTCTTCAGTATGCATTATGATTAAGTCACCGTTTTAATGTTTGTATCATGATGTATTGTTGATATGACAATTAACGGAACATTCATAATATATTTGCTGGCATTCAACTGGAACATTTTTATTGTACTTTATTTTAATTGTATTTTGCACGATTTTGAAATTCATTGTTAAGCGGTTTGATATTTCATTCATATTATTATTATAATTATTACCTAAAGTTCGCGAATTGGCATTATGCACTAGGCCGGTACTATGTTACATATGATGTGTTACGTAAGATAGTTCCGTCGCCACGTTCTGTTCCGCAGTACATCTATTCAAGTCTAAAACCATTAACTTTTCAATAATATCCTTTTTTGATTAAGCTTATGCACATTCATGAATTTGGTAGCAATATTGTTCATGCTTTGTGTCGTTACCGTGCCTTCATTAGTGATGCCTTATCCCACTAATTAGAATAATCTTTGTTATCTCTCTTTTGTTTTGTCATCGTGGATAAATGTAACAGCGTCGATTGTTATTAAAGGCGTTTCACCAGTCATGCCCCCCTTCCCTATGTAAAGGTCAGACTTATAATAAAAAAAAACAGGTTTAGGCTAAACCGTGGTGGTGAAAGGTTGAAACACAGTCACGAACAAGAAACCGGAACTGCTTCACGGCTATTTTTTTATAAATAAGGAAGCAAATACAGGTAGCCGAAGGTTATACTCATAGCATGATGGATCTGCAGGAGCAAAATAGTTTCTATGTTCGCGGGTCTACATATTTTGAGAAATGAATTTTCAGTTGGTAAGATAAAACTGTGGGTAAATGTCATTGGAGACTTCACCAACTCACATATCTGACCAAACAATTCTAATTTCGATACTGTGTTGTCTAGTAGCTGTAAATGTCCGATTTCATATAAAAGTGCAATGTCGCGGTGTCCTGGAAATCCACTTTACCTCATGGTCGATACGCTAAACAATAACCCTTTTATGACCGCAAGGAGTTCACGAATCGAACACCTGCTTAGCAAATGGGGAGCATATTGAATAGCGCCACTTCTCTCGCGAGAAAAGGTGAGGTAAGGTCATTCGCCTAGATGCAGTACCGATCAGTCTGTTTAGTTTTTATTTGCGAATTTCACGTTTTGCAAATCTCTTGAAAGAATAACTTTCGTATCTCTAAATAATTTTATCAGGTATTTAGCTTAGCAAAACGTTTGAGTAAACTTCATTCCATATAGTGAAAGTTACTGGCCCGCGTCTTTAGCAGCAGTAGGACATCTTTCAGGAGTTACTGGTCCAGCATGAATATGGCTGGTCTCGGGCCATCAGGTTAGTGTGAATTTCGCACGCTGACTTACAGTGTTACTATCACACACAAAACGCAAACCACAGGGGATTCAATCTCCGATGATGACGATGATGATGATTAAATATTTAAAAATGAAGATAAATAAACATATATTTGGACTCAGTAAATTTGTTGTTATTGTTGTTGTTATTGTTGTTGTCGTTGTTGATACTATTTGCAGAAAAGAACAAAGTATGCGCTGCAAATTTCAACACAGCCTAACTATAGGCCTACATGTGCGTCGCAAATTCACACAGCCCAACTATACATGTGCGTTTGCAAATTCAATACAGCCTATTATACATGTGCGTTGCTGCCTAACTATACATGTGCGTTGCAAATTCAATACAGGTAATGTTAGGGCTGTATTGAATTTGCAACGCAAATGTATAGTTGGGCTGTGTTGAATTTGCGACGCACATGTAGGCCTATAGTTAGGCTGTGTTGAAATTTGCAGCGCATACTTTGTTTCTTTTCTGCAAATAGTATCAACAACGACAACAACAATAACAACAACAATAACAACAAATTTACTGAGTCCAAATATATGTTTATTTATCTTCATTTTTAAATATTTAATCATCATCATCGTCATCATCGGAGATTGAATCCCCTGTGCGCAAACAACAATGTATAAACGATTTGTGGAGTTTCTTTCCCTTTACTACATATCTTGGTTCAAATTGGTATGATTTGATTTCAGTCGGGGAAAAGTAATATTCAATGTCAGAAATATCGCTTTCCGAACTCTCGACGAACGCGCTGAACTGTTCACGCATATTGACAGTACTCCGCCGGCCCCGCGGAGTAAGTGGCCATACTACGGTGGACGAAAACGACAATGGCCGCGCTGTGTTAAAAAAATGACCGCGCTGTGTTAAAAAAAGCGCCGCGCTGTGTTAAAAGCGCCGCGCTGTGTTAAAAAATGTCCGCGCTGTGTTAAAAAAAGCGCCGCGCTGTGTAAAAATCGCCGCGCTCTGTTAAAAAAATGTCCGCGCTGTGTAAAAATCGCCGCGCTGTGTTAGAAAAAATGTCCGCGCTGTGTAAAAATCGCCGCGCTGTGTTAGAAAAATGTCCGCGCTGTGTAAAAATCGCCGCGCTGTGTTAGAAAAATCTCTATAAATATATGTATTGTATTTCAGGTAAAAGGGGAGGGACTTTTTCCTTTCAAAAACTTCTACTAAAAGGGGCAGTCTTAATCCCTGGTTGTTGCATTGGTGGTTGTTGACATTGTCTGATTATGTGAATGTCGTGCATTCTCCTTTGCATTCTTCAATTTGCTCAGAGATAAAGTTGATAAAAAACCTGCACCTTTAACAAGTTCATATAAAACAGCAAATTTCTTGGGATGCTTGGAAACCAAAGTGCTAACAGCAAGCAATCCGAAATGATTTTTCTGCATATTTGTTCAACAAAGGCTGAGCTATTCTCAAATCAACACACTGTGTGACATTGACCTGCATGTTGAAGCATCTACACATGAACATCTCACGTGTGAAACTCACGCAAAATCTCCACACAGGCCAAGCGTGCCAGCAACTTTAAAAAATCACTGGCCCTAAACCGCTCTCAGGGGGCCTAGAACATTTTATTAAAAAAATAAAAACACACCACTTCAACATCCTAACATCAAACTTTTTTGTGCCTTTTAATTTATTGAAAGGGAAGCAAATGATGATGACTATCAAACCAAAAGTTTGGGCATCTGATCTCAGTGCCAAAAACATATGAAATCAGTGAAAGGTTAAACACAAACACATAAACGTTTGTATTTCTTAAAACAGCTTTCACAACAAATATTTGTAACATTGAGAAAACGAGCACAAGCTCGGCTTGAAGTTGAAATATGTCCCAATATGAAAAAGCTAAGCGTCCAGAACTCCGATCAGGGATGGATAATGTTTGGCACTAAACACAGGATCACAAGCTAATCCAGTCACTACAATAGTTGACTCTTTCAAAAATGATTCTGGCTTCTCTCCTCTTTGAGGGAAGATGACTATCATCAAATTCAAGAAAGGGAATACAAAAAATTTGGGCAAGTGATGAAGAGAAAACATACCGAAGTGTCGAAACCCGCGTTAAAAGACGAATCACAAAAATTTAATCTTTACAGGCGACCAAGGCAAATGGCCATCAAGTTCAAATTACAATGAAGGCGCAATTTACTTTCTAGTTTCGAAGTTTAGCAGTTTAAACACTGTCGATTCATCGGTGTCTCGCCATGTATTCCACACAAAATAAATGCAATGATCCTTTTATTCACCATATCGTAATATTAAACAAACTTGGTAGAGCCGATGTGTGGAGTTGCATGATGCCCTCATTTTCCTTTATATCCGACTCTTATTTCTATATTAGACGATACCATAGGCCTACTTGTCAGATTGTGGGTAAATATTAGATGTAAATCTGGGATTTCACTATACCTTACAGATAAGGCCCCGCTGTCTTGCCAAGCCTGGACTTGTCTAAAACTGTGGTTAAATATCCAATATTGGCGATTTCACCAACTCACATATTATATATGACCAAACAATTCTCATGTCGATATTGTGTTGTCTAGTAGCTAAATGTCCGATGTCATATAAAAGTGCAATGTTGCGGTGTCCTGGAAATCCATTTTACCTCGATACGCTAAACAATGACTCTTTTATGGCCACAAAGAGATCATGAACCGAAAGTAAATGGGGAGGGTATTAAATAGCGCCACTACTCTCGCGAGAAAAGGTGAGGTAAGGTCTTTCGCCTTGATGCAGTACCTATCAGTCTGTTCGGTTTTTATTTGCGAAAACGTTTGTGTAAACTTACTTTTCATATAGTGAAAGTTACTGGCCCGCGTCTTTAGGAACTGCAGGACATTTTTCAGGAGTTACTGGTCCAGCATGAAAATAGCTGGTCTCGGGCCATCGGGTTAGCGTGAATTTCGCACGCTGGAACCAGTAAATCGGATTTTAATAAAATAGTGTCAATGACACTGTCCTCCCATTTTGCAGCGATACTTACTACTAGTACACACATGACATTGCATTCTTACAGGTTGACTAAGAAAATTCCATTGCAAGTCCAAATTAATCTTATACCCCAGCAATATGAAATGCTCCATCTCATAATGACTGTTACACGTCTGACAGAAAACAACCCTAGGATCAAGACTATCATGTTTTACAGCAATCCAACAAATACTATGGGAGAAAATGATTTTTTGACAAAAAATGGGAAAAATTGCCCCAAAAATACAAATATGCAAATTTCACCACAATTTGAACAAATCTGACAAAGGTCAACCCTAGGATCATACATACAAGTTTTCAAGGCAATGGGATGAGTGCTTTAAGAAAAGATTTTTTGACAAAAACAGGAAAATCGCCCAAAAAATACAACTTTCAAAATTTCACCACAATTTGAAGAAATGTACTTAAGTCACTATAAAGAGCCGCATACCAAGTTTCAACCAAATCTGGCCAGTGGTTACAAAGTTTCGCAATTTGCAGGATTTTTCCTTTTTTAACCTTCATTTGCATATTTTTGACTTTGACATGTTTATTTCAACAATTCACATCTCCACCCCTCGATGCACCTGTCCACCAAATACTAAGATGGGAGGTGCTGTGATTTAGGAGTTTTTAACGTGACAGACATACATCTGCACATAATAACTAACATACATACATACATACATACATACATACATACATACATACATACATACATACATACATACATACATACATACATACATACATACATACATACAGACATAGACCCTCCAAAAAACGCGGGTCTACAGACAGACAGACAGACAGACAAACAGATAGACATGCATACATGCATACATTTATTTTTACAGCTTTTAACCTCCAACAGCCAACCAACTTGTCAATATTAGCTTGATCAACTTGATACTACTGCTTATAATAATATAAATGAGAGTTATTACATTCTAATTAAAGTAAACAAGACTTGCTTATCAACATTTACGTCATAAAAAAAACAGCATATCTGTCGGTTATAAAGAATCTTCAGCTGGTTATCTTTATCAGTATTTCATCCTATTAACCAAGCACATTTTAACTTTCAAATTAACATTGCAAGTAAGTTCTGTTGAATAAGTTGAGCCTGTAGGTACTCAGAGAGAGCACACAGAAGGGACAAATGTTTTAAACTTAAGAAGTTCAAGGTCATCAAAAGCATTATAAGGAATCATGTAATACTTTCATTGCACTGTTTACACAGATTGCATAATTGCTATAAATAGCACATGAGGAATCTTACAGCCCAGCTTTACCATAAAAACCCTATCACTTTGACCACTCTTTTAATTGATCACTCTATTTTTTTCCTCAAAAAGTAATTTTATTTTATCCTTACCAAGTCAACCATAAATGGAAATTGGAACTTTCTCTATCTCTATTTATTTGACCAACCTATCACGACAAACTATTTTGAGCAATGTCTTTTAGATAACATACAGAGCACAATATATGACAATTCAGAATATGTCAAAGTTGGGATTCAGGAAAATTGCCTTTACATGTTTTAATCCTCCAAGATGGTAAGCATTCACCATGAACTGTCAAAAACTTGAACATTCTAATAATTCTACACTAAAATTATTTTGGCTTTGTTGATATCCTCATTAATTCAATTATTTAAAATTATATTATTTTTTCTGGTAATTGATAGGGTTTATTCAGTACAAGAGTTACATACAATGTTAGTCAAATTCAGTTAAAACATCAATTACAGTCTAACATTGCATCATTCCTATAAATAGCACCTCAGCCTGGAACAGCACAATCATAATCTGCTCATTCACACAGGCAGTACTTGACTTTGAATGAATAACCTACTACATTTCACCTATGTACCAAATTTGATAGTATGACAAAAAGTACCACAAAATTTGCAAATTTCAGCTTGAGTTCACAGAGTCATCTTCAGGTCACTCCTAGGAACCTGCACACCCAATTAGAAAGTAATGGCATACACAGTTTCAAAGAAGATTTTTTTTACAAAAAATGGCAAAAATTGCCCAAAAGTACAAATATGCAAATTGTGCCATAATTTTGATGAATTCTATTTTGAGTTTTCACAAGGTACCTGCACGCCAAATTTTAAAGCGATCCAACCATCGGTTTAAGAGGAAAAGATTTATTACTAAAATGGCAAAAAAAGAAAAAAAAAATCATTAAAAATAGAAAGCATCAAATATTGACATCAAATCTATATGTTTAAAGGAGTTGGGCCCAAGGTACCTAAAACCCAAATATGACAATGATCAGATGAGTAGTTCCTGAGTTATTGATTTTTGACCATTTTCGCTTTTTTTTCTACCTCATTAGCATATCTATGGGCCTAAAAAGTTTATTTTAACAACGGCACATCTACATCATATATGGCATCACTACAACAAAAATCAGCTCAATATGTGCAGCGGTTTTTGAGTTTTTGCGTGGAGGACGGACAGACATCCATACATACATACATACATACATACATACATACAGACAGACATCTCACATACAGACTTTTTTCAACCATATAACCTCCCATTGCCATATATCTATGGCAAATGGGAGGTAAAGATGTACATAAACTGTTTCCAGGAAAATTTAATGACTACCAAATAAAAAATAAAGACCAAAAGTTATAGGAAAGTACAAAATGGAAGCGGTAACATTATCCGTGATTTAAGTATATTAAAATAATCTGAAGTGTCAGCTAGGATCTGTTTTACGTTTTGGGAAGACCGGCACGATTTAGGCCTATACGCACATGCTGAACACCAGTCCTGTCACTTCAAAATTAAGCTCTACTATACCATAGTATATGCCATGATGGATTATAGATTGAAAATACCGGAGAAGGCAGTGGCCAGCTGACAGCATTGTAGGCCTAAAGGACAATCCCCTATGCCATGTGCACACATTCATGTATCTCTGGATTTATCACTAAAGGTTGTGTAACTTTGAAATAAAGTCAGTGATGTGCATGTGCAAACTAAGGTATACATACTTTAACATAACTAAGCGATTAAATGTTAAAGGCAAGTAATTGTCAGCATTTGCTGATTTAATTCAGTATTTTGTCCACAATATTTTGTTTTTCAATGGACACACCAAGAATTACATCAGATTTCATGTTCATTTAAGCGATAACCCCCGCCGCAGAAGGGTATACACGAGATTTTGGTACTATGCGCGACATATAGCTCGAGCCGATAGGCGAGTGCTCTATGGAGCGAATTCTACCAAAATCGAGTGTATACAGGCGAAGGGGGTTATTGCTATGCAATTTTTTTTTTCAGAGTAAATTTTCAGATTTGTAATTTTTTTTTAGTTCGTCGCTGTCTGAAGATAAAGAGGGCAAAGATGTGGTGCCAAGCACCAAAAGCGGCCACGCAAGCGGTCACGGGGGGGGGGTCAAGAGAGGGGTGTCCCCCTGCTGCTGTTGGAGATTTTGAAAAATAGAGATTAAAATGGTGTTATTTGGTGGCACTTGGGGAGTATTTTTGCGGGGAAGGTCAGGAGGGGGTGCTCCTGTTGGAGCTTTTGAAAAATAGAGATAAAAATGGTGTTATTTGGTGGCACTTTGGGAGCATTTTTTTCGGATTGCACATCTTCCTCTGAAACATGGTCTTCTTGCTCCTCAGTAGCTTCCTATAGTTTTGAAAATTGACTATTTTGGTTTCCTGGCTTCCCTTTCTACTGCGTGGTGAAATGGCTACATGCACCCCACCAAACATCATGCATATCTCATGATTTACAATTGATTTTGACAAGCTGAGAAGCTAAAATAAGCTAAATAATATAGTTAAATTTGCATATTTGTGTTTTTAGAGCAATTGTTGCCCTTTTTTGATCAAAACATCTATTTCTCTGTAGCAGCATGTCCAAATTGATTGGATGTGTATAGATGTGTTGAAATTTCAATATTTGTCTTTTTAGGGCAATTTATGCCATTCATGGTCAAAAAATCTGTATTCTCTGAAAGGGCTTGTCCAATTTCTTTGAAATTTGCTACACAAAAACGATTATTCATGCAGATTTATTCAGTATTTGCTATCGAGAAACTTTCAAAGTTCAACCCCTTTGGTGTTTTTGTGTTGGGATTTGTTGGATAGATGGCATTCTACGTAGTGTATTGTTGAATGTTAAAACATGTGTTGCTGTTGTTTTTTTGAGGCTGTTTTTGAGAAAAGAATTGAAAGCTTTTTAGAAAAAGAATTGAAAATGCCTTTTTAAAAGCAAAATAATACATAATGACTTGATATGTTTTTTTATCATTATTGACGTGTTTTCTACTGTTCACCCATTCTTGCATTCATCATTGCAATAAAATGCTGTGAAAAAAATGAAACTGATGTGGCCTGCATCTGTTTACCTTGATCTTAAAAGGCAAATACAACTTTCTGTCTTGACAACCATACCATAGTTTCAATGTTTTACCTAGTGTACCTGCTTGGTTTGTACGCAGGAAACAAGTAGAAAACAGGTTCTATAATTTCATAATTTTCAAGTGAGCAGAATACAAAAGTCCTGAAAAGATAAGATAATCACAACTTCCAGTATAAGGGATACAGTCACTCTCAATGTATAAATTAAAATTAAAAATGTGCCGGTAGGATGTACTAAAAAATACAGAAAGTTGCTTTCTGTCGGTAAAATCTAAAAAAAATTCAAAATTTTAAAGACTTTTGCAGATTTTTTTTTACGCCTTTGTCTTCTTATTTATTTTTTTTTATTTTGCAAACTATTTGAAGATTTTTTCCCTAACTTTCTGCTCTGAAATTTTTTTTCTGTTTTTGACCACCCCCTCCCAAGATCTAATGGTCCGTCCCTAATACCGGTACTTGTCAAAAAATACCTGCTGCAGTCACACAGAAAATGGGTCAAGAGTTCAAATCAAAAGAAAAAAGTAACAATTTTTTTCGTAAATTAACATGAGAACAATAGTCCTGGCTTTTTTGGCATACTAAAAATAGATTTATCTCATTCTGTACCGCGGTACGCGTATACGGTATCGACCGTCGCGACATTCAGAGGTGGCACAGTGTAGTTTTGGATCTATTTTTCATGGATAATTTGGACGTTAATTTTGTACCAGAAAAAAAGCAGTTTTGAAAGAATCCAGACCTGCGATGACTGCAACTGTGATGAACAGTTGTGCAGAGTGTGTTGCCCGATGCATCGGGAGCTGGACGATTTTAACACAGCGCGGACATTTTTCTAACACAGCGCGGCAACTTTTACACAGCGCGGACATTTTTTTAACAGAGCGCGGCGATTTTTACACAGCGCGGCGCTTTTAACACAGCGCGGCGCTTTTTTTAACACAGCGCGGTCATTTTTTTAACACAGCGCGGCCATTGTCGTTTTCGTCCACCGTAGTTTTCGTCCACCGTACATATATGAACACGTACACACGTCTATAAGGCGCACAGTCCAAGAGCGGAATAGATCACAGGGGACTGTGCTCAGACGTTCCTGTGACGCTTCCCATATATCTTCGAAAATATATTCAAAGAACAAGTGGTAGGCCATATCGTCAAAGTAGTTCATAATCAGTTATCGCGGTGAGTGACGACCAGATTGATTGACGTATACACCGTCCTCTCAGCCTCAGCACTGTTTGCGTATTCACAGCTAGGCGCCCAGGATGATCGAGGTACAAGCGAGTTATTGTTATTTGTAGCGCTTTCTATGAGTGTTGGGCTCTGTCGTGTCGTCGGAACTGCGCTGTAGGGACCCATATGACCAATATGTATCCAAGGTACGATGGTGATTGATGAAAGTTAAAACATGTCAGTCATAATCCACATCGTTTCCCTTTAAACTTTACAGAAATGGAAGGTAACAGTAATTGTACAGTATTGATACTGAGGGGCGTGGGAAGGTGACAGTGGCACTCTCTAGGGTGGACCGTTTGATATCATTGGGGGGGGGGAGGGCTGGAAGATTTAAGAGGTTGCATTATTGTTTTCGTACCTGATCCACTGTTCAAATTTTTCTTTTCACTCTCTGATTACCGCTAACTTTTTTTCTCCACTCCTCATTTAGATATTTATTTTTTCCGACAACAAATATACAATCAACTACTATGTGCGGAGAAAAATGTTGATGCACGGGACAAAGGAAAACCAAAAGGTGGAATGTAAATTCATAATTCTGTGTGTGTCTATATATAATATATATATATATATTAATATATATATGTTTATAATTTTTGGGTTACATTTAAACATTCAGTCATTCTATATGTTAATGACATTGTCATGTCAGTTGTAAAATGGGAACTTAAAAAGTGTCAATTCTCAGTGTCAATTACAGTATTTTGAATAAGCTGTAAGTGTATTCCGCACTTTTTATGCATAACCAGATGTCCAAAACTGTTGTAAGAAAAATGTGATTGTGAAATATTAGTGCATGTTGCTTTCTAATGATGAATTCTCAAAGAGAAAACAGAAAAGTATCAGGAAGTTGTCATGCTTTTCATATGAACTGCAGATTTCATAAAGTTTAGTACACTTTGCAAAAGAGACTTTCAATTTACAGACATCAAGATATTTCTTACATAAGCTTATATCTCTGTTATATTAAAGTCATGCGCACGAAGGGAACGCCTAAAATATTAACATCCAGATATCTTTCATAAGCTTATATCTCTGTTATATTAAAGTCATGCGCACGAAAAAAGGGCATGCTGAAAAATATGTTTGATATTTAAAGTAACAGGCCAAAATATTTAAAAATACAGATAACTCTGATATATATATGTCTGATATATTAAAGTTTCGCGCTTGGAACTGGGGCTCTGAAAAATATCTTATTATTATTAAAGGTACGCACCCGAAGGGCATGCCGAAAAATGCAACTGAATGATGAAATTTGTGGCTTGCACGATATATTTTAGGCAACTTATGAGCTCTCTTTTTTTCTCAAGCCCCCTACCTGAATTTTTTTTATTGACATACCCTGAGAATATTCTGTTTTTGAAAATCCCCCCAGGATATCAATGGTGTACCCCCTAAGATTACTGTGATCAAAATCAGCTGTTGGGATTGTATCCTCCAAGACTTTGGTTGCAACTCACGTAACCCTCAGATGAATCGTGTGTGTGTCTCCTCGATGATGTACGAAACCCTCTCTCCCTCTTCTCTCCCTCTCTCTCTCCCCCCCCCCAGTTCTAAACCACCACTGTTACCGCAGTAAAACTTCCTAATGAATTATATGTGGTAGTTCACGTGTATTCAGTACACGAACAATTACACAAATGTACATATTTTACACATGTCCAAGTGCTCAAATCTGCGTTTGAAGTCATTTGTATATATTTCTGATCAATTCTTGTCACTGTTTTGGTGGGTTGAATGTAATTGGGAGTTTAAAGATGTGAATGTTTACCAGTCCCCTTTTCCATGACCTTCTTTGAATAAGACCCATTCAAGACTGACAAAAGTATAACACTGTTATATAAGTGTCAAAAGTGGCATATAAATTCAAACATTTTCTATAACATCAATTTAGATTTCCCACCATTTTCAAAAAGCATGTGACACAGAAAATAAAAATTACAACAACAAAATGTTGGCCATCATGTGTTTTGATCACAATGTGTATGTGTAGGAAATACTGCATATTTTGTACTTCTCTGTGGGCCGCCATTTTATGATTGCCGCACCTGTTTATTATTTAACCTGTTAAAATGTGTAGGCATGGTCCAAATCAGTGAGCAGTGATACTCATATACACTGTCCTTCAGTCAGCACATTTACACAAAATAACTTTGGTTTTAAAATGAAATCATGAAAATAATGCATAATATTTGCAGTTAATGTTATTCCATCGGGCTTTAACTATGTTGATTGTGCATTCATCTCTTCTGTGCAGACTATGATGAGTTCACCAATTGCAAGCTCACAAACTCTAACAGATTTTTTTAATGAAACATAACTTAAGATGTTTCTGACCAGTATTTGTTGCATTCAAGAACACTGTCCTTTGTGAACAAAATCATGAAATTATAACATTAAGGTATTCTAAGGTGAAGGTTAGTTACATGTCATGAATAATCTGTGGCTGCATGTATACCGTTTTGTTTAAATCTATTATCTAGGAGCTGTTGGTATTTACTCTTTGATTGGATCTTTTTCCAGTTACCATGGTGATAGTTGCAAACTTGAATTCATAAAGCAAGTGTTGGCAGTGAAGAGCATGTAAACTGTGAACATCTGAAGCAGTTTTGACTTGTGAAGAAGTCAGATAACAATGTACACATCTGTCAGTCTGTCCTATTGAAAAGCAGAAGTTTGAAATTGAAAGTACATGTAATAGACATGTAAATAGCCTCCCTAAGGGGCAACACACTGGTATTGGGCTATGTATTCATACTGTCATTCTGTGACACACATGCTGTTGACTGCATGTGAAAGGTCAATGTCAGTATGAATAAAATCCAATCAACTACCAGATGGACTTTGAATTTTTAACTCTTAAAAATATCAGTGTTTTTTTCAGAAATACATACCCACTGGTATGAAGTTGCCCTTCACTGTCCCATATAGTGTGCAGTGTTTTATCTAGACAGGAGGATGGGGATCCCCCCTTTGTTGACATGTTGGAATCCCTAGTTATTTGTCAAGGGGCCAGTAACACCTTAGAGATACAAGTAGAACACATGAACTGCTGAAATCCCCCTTAGTAAATTTTTGGTAAAGGGGAAAAATCTCCCTGTTGATATACCATCGTAAATGAAACACTGAGCATGTGATGGTCTTTAAAATGGCCACCCAAGGAAACTTCATGATTGATGCTGTTAATACAAATCACAAAAAATTCCTTCAAGTAATGTGGAATTTTGAGATAGTTCATCTGTAAAATATAATCCAATGTGAATTATGAATAAGTATATATTATCAGTTTAGTCATTTGACCGCAATATTATATGACCGTCATAATTATAATCAGTTTAGTGTATATTGTAATATGCTCCTACATTAACAAACATCAGCACTCCTTGCTTGCTTCCCAAAGCAAGACATGAACTTTGATGGTAATGGTATTTGAGAAAACATGGATATTGACTGTTCCTTATTTAAACTTTATAGTTTTTTGATAAAGAATTGGAAAATTAAAGCCCCAACATGGGACAGTGTATAGAACAACTCCATTGTTCTGTGCACATGTAGTAAAGTTGAGCCTCTAAACATGAGAAACAATGTTTTTGATAATCAATCTTTATCGTGAATGACTGCATAACTTCTTATGACACTTGTTGGGGATGTTGATCATACTGGTATACAAAGATCTAACAGCCAAGGAAAGGCATTAGCAGTATCGATAGCTAATAGGAAGTCTCTTCTTTACTGAACATTGGGGCATTTTCGGTCGACATCTGGCATTCTGCCTTTTTTATGTCAAGAGCATTACTCAGACATTCCTGGACCAGTTTCTTGCAGATAGTTGAATTTTGACATTTCAAGAGTCAGGGCATGACACACCTAATTCTGTCCAACTTGGTAAAAGGACATAATCCTATGCAATTCATACTATTACTATTATCCTTTTGTTAACATACAATCCAATATGGACATCCGTCACAGACAAGGCTTTGGAAGTGCATTTCTCTTTTCATGCGCATCATATCAACTTCAATTTAGTCTCTTCCAGTGACAAATTCCCAATGACAGGCAGGAACTATGTCATGGACTATGACTTGTTTCTGTAAATTTTTTGAAAAAATCCTATTCTTCATGATTACTCATCTGACAGTTTTGGATATTGTATACTGAGTCTCAGTGATGACATAGTTGAGATGTTTTCACATATCACTCTAATCTGCTGTGTTTAATACTATTTGTGTGACATTTTGCATATTCTTTAAACTAAAGTACTCATCTGACATCTGGAATTTGGCATGTAAGTCTTGTAGGATAAACAGGTTCAGATGTGTTCATGAGCCACTGAGTTACTGTCATGCATCACTGAGTTACTGTCCAGCGTCACTGAGTCACTGTCATGAGTCACTGAGTCACTGTCATGCGTCACTGAGATACTGTCATGTATCACTGAGTTACTGTCATGAATCACTGAGTTTCTTTCGTGTGTCACTTAGTCACTGTCGTGTGTTACTGAGTCACTGTCATGCATCACTGAGTCACTGTCATGCGTCACTGAGTCACTGTCATGACTACAGTACATTAATGTGTTAAGGCAATCTCATTGCTCTGTATCTACATGGTTGTAACTGGCATGGATTTGCAATTATCTTATCCACTCACAGTGTTTATGAATTAAAGATTGTCTGTTATACTTAGTTGCCTATAGGATTTGTCATAGTGAAGGTCTTTCTGATGAAAATCTCAGGCAGTAGGTGTTTTGAAATTTTGCGGAACAAGCATGTGTATTGTAAGTCTTTCCTGTGAGAGCTACCACCAGGGATGAGCAATACATTCTCTCCAATATTCGATTTGTTCAAATTGCATTTTTTTGAGATCACATGTAAATCTAAATCCCAATCTCTACCTGTCCTAATAAGACAATAAACAAAGATGTCAAGCAATGATGAACAATAATTAGGAAATATGGAAAAATTTATAAGTACTGGCTGTTGATTGGTTGAAATTTTCACAGCGAGTGTGATCGATGTAACAAACTACTGTAGTGCCATTCTATAAAGTATTCATTAGGCCTGTATAATGCACGATGTGCCTTACATGAGAGTAGTAAGTATTTATTCCCAACTGGGGATAAATAAGAATTTTACAATCCCATTTTATTCATTTTATCTAAAGGGAGCGAAGGAAAAATTAACCATCCATGTAACTAAAGTGTGACCCTGACCTATATATGAACTCACGCACGCGCAACAGCTGGCGCAGCAGCAGTGCATTGTCCTGAACTAAGCGGGGAAATTCCCTGCTGAGTCAGGTCCTGGACTTGCGCAATACACTAGCTATGACTCACTGGGTAATCTCCCTAACAGAACAGTATTCTATTACCGGATGGAAGGGAGATCATTTGCTAGATAGATTCTGACTGTGCTGCAGCTCTGCACAGTTCCATAAGTGTTCCAGTGCTGATTTTTGTCTTCTGGATGTAAGTATATACTCGGTTTCTGGTTGTGTGAATTTACTATGTTTTTCCTACACCTATCGGAACGAGATTTTCACCTATTTTATTCCCTCCCATACAGTAACCGTTCCGATCTTGAACACTGTTGCGCAATACCTTTTCAGCAGGGACTTTACAGGAATTTCGCAATACCGCTTTCGCAATACCCTTCCAGTTGCTTAGCAACTTGTCATGTGATTTCAGAGGTCTGAGTCTCTACAGTTTTTCAGAAACATTTTCTACAGAATTTTTTCTGAACTCGAGATTTCCTATCGGTACGAACTTGTTCATCCGATAGATAAAATTTTAGAAATTTCTTCTGAACTTAAAATATGTCGGAAGACCATTACTTCAAACAATATGAGACGTTTTAGATAAATAACACTGATATCCAAAGTATTAACACTTTTATCTTTACGTACAAATGTAGTTCCAGAGTCATTCTCTACTCTATTCCCACCAACAAAACACTCGATATTTATATCATTACGGTCTTTATCGATATTTATAATAATATCACAAGATGTTCTGTTATCTGTTTTCATAGCGTAATATCCAACCAAATCATCAAATTCATCTCCAGTAGCTAACTTTACACACCTAATGAGAACTGTACCATGTTGAAGTATTTTCATATTATCAGTCATCTGTTGATTTGTTGTCTGTAAATTTAATTCAGCTGCCCCCTCCCCATCACTTTTCAAGCCCAGTTTCTTTAAAGTTGTGTCCCAAAATAATCTAACTGGAACTCCGCTAGCATTGTATGAACAATAATTCTCCCCATTATTTATCCACCTTCTTAGTGTATTATCTGCCTTCATTATTGTTGAAAGAGGTTTGATCTTGAGGTGAATCGGTATACCGAGTAGTTTAATGTATGGATTCGTAGGAGTAAGCCAACTACGAAAATCTAACAACTTGTACTTGTTAACATTGCTATCGAAATAAATAACATTTGGAGTTCCTGGCAGTTCAGCAACTCCACCTGCAATTTCACTATCCAATATATCTAAGATGTTACGCGGTACATTATAAGGCATGAATTTCTGATTATCCACATTCCACGTCAGTGCAAAAGGAGTAGGATCATTCGAAGCCTTTGTGGCGTCAATTACAGTTTCATCGACGTCTTTAAGTTCAGAAAATTCTACAGAATGTATGTGTTTCTGTGCTGTCGCTGGCGATAACACGAAATGTTTCTCACGGTCTTTATAACGAAGGACATAATCCTTATTATGATTACCAGCTATCTTAGTATTATTGTTCACTTTAACATCACTCAGATCTTCGAGCTCAAGATTTTGTACGTGAATTGCACCTAGACCAAAGTTACTTGGGCCAGACATAATTATCCTATAATATACAGTGAAAATTAAATAATACCTTGTAATAATATTCATCAAACACTTATACTTAGTAATATATACATACAACGTACAACGATGATCATTTGGATTGTAAGCAAAACAGGCGAACCGGTTACTGTTAATTTTAACCCTAGCATTGACATGGCACAGTTTACGAAGATAAGACTGCTAGAGTGTGGACTATATAATTCATGGCATAACATAACGAGGGCGAATAATGTACTAAAATATCAAGAAGGTGACCAACCGAAGAAGACTAGATCAATACGTCCAGGTAACTACAATATCGATACGTTAAACAAAGCAATCGGGTTGAAGCAAAAAATTAATTTTGAAAAACATCTGCCGACAAACCACGTTCTTCTAACTTTGGCTAAAGATATTAAAGTCTATTTCAATGCCACAGGTAGCTTCGCCAACGTCGTCGGCTTTTCAGATAAACCTGAGGACAACCCCGTGGAAAAAAGTACTATGAGTTCAGGTCGAGCAGATTTCTTAACAGTTACTAAATACATAGTTCATTCAGATGTCATTGATGTTACTGGAAATTATGTTTCATTTGGCTCTGGCGAATACATACAGGGAAAATTATCGGACTGTTTACAAATACTTCCCGTCAAGGATACAAAAGAAATAAGTGAAAAGGTTACTTATGATTTTAAAAACGGAGCACTTTCCATGCCATTGAGAAAAGGTTCAGACCATATGAGTTCAATGCGTATCTGGATAACAGATCAGGATGGAAACATGATCAATTTCAATAACTGGCCAACTAGCTTTTGTATTGAATTATTGTAGTCGTTCCGCCTACCGGTGTAACATAAACCATCCCAAGGCCAATCCCCCAGCAATATAGATCATCTCATATTTTTTTTTGCTCTTGACTTGGCTGATAATAATCTGAGAATTGAACTGCTTCGCCTGATGCAGAGTTGGCTTGCGCTGACGCAGTCGCCGCCGCTTCTTCCAGGATTTCTGCATCTGTATCTCTTAATTCTGCCGCAGCATGAATATCTTTAGCCTGATTTTCTCTTTCAAAATCAGCTTGTAGTAATCTTTTTTCTGACCAGACATTTTTGTCATGTTCAAACTTTTCTAATGCTTTATCATGTCTAATTTTTTCTTCAATAAGAGCCTCACCATTCCCAGAAAGCTTTTGTCCGATAATATTTCCTCCTGTGAATGCCGTTGCATTTAATACAGCACCGAGAACTGTCATTCCTATAGCTGAAGCCATGGTTGTATATTATTACAAAGTATAAGGTTCTGCAGGAATAATATTTTTCTGTTCAAGGAGATCTTTGGTCGCAACCGCGGCAGCAGTCGCACCGCCTAATTTTGCCAATCGAATTAAATTTGGTCGACTTGGATCGCCCATATCCATTTTCAGAAATTTGCTGGAGATCATAAGATATCCCATCGCAAGTCCTGCGATTACAATACCATCGTACATTGTGTTTACAACTGTTTTAGTATCCATTATTGCTGACTAGTATATAAAAATAAAAATAAAAAAATATGGGAGAACAGGTTTAGTAGGACACTGTCGCAGGAATCACCATCCTCTTCGGAAGTTATATGTTTCGTAATTGGAAACATTAGTCATAAAATTATGTATTACTCCATCTCATGCAATGTAGAGTAGCTGGCAATCCCCCCTCCCCTCGGAACCCCTGTCGGAACTGTTCCGGAGGGAGCCGCTACGTGCTCTGTTTTTTTCGCTTTCTGAAGCGGTTCATCTTTCCGGAGGGAACAATTATGCCGAGCACGCCCCCAATATAGCCCTAATGCAGTCAATGAAACTCCCACAATTCCTAAAACAAGATAACATTTATTATACCATTTATTATCACACTGTTCTTTCGTTGTAGGCGGTACCCTATCGGAACGGTCTCGAAAGGGACTCGCTACCGCATCACTCCCCTTCTCCATTGCTTGGCGTTTCTTCTCCTTGTTTTGCCTGTTCCATTCCGCTAGTCGCCTGCCCGCAGCAACTCTCCCTGGATGTAAAGGTAATTTTCTCTATGTTGCGCTGTGTCGGAGGTGTTGGTGACGGAGTCGTTTCTGTGTTTGCTGAGTTGGTGCTTGAGAAGTTGAATCCATTTATTTCGGGTATTATATTAAGCCCGATTTTTTTTAAATTTAAATGTTTACCCGTAATTAAACCGGTGGAAATTAGAGCAATCACGGTCCCCCACGTGTAGGCTATCCATCCTGATAATCGTTTTATTTCACTGTTTAGAATAAAATCCTTTTTAAGATCAGTGGCATAGTTATCTCGATCATCGATTGGAACTACCTGACTGATTGCGCGGGCTCCTAGATCTATGAAACTTTGAGTGATGGTATCACTTATAAGAGAACTGTATTTCGCTTCATAGACTTTAAAGACTAGTGTTATGGATTCATCGTTCCACCTTTCCACTTCTCTAACTGTAAACTCCTTACCAAAAAATAACTTACTTTGACCACTTGCGATGACACAGAGTATTTTTCCACGTTTCGTCTCTATTATGGATCGAGCATCCGAAGGTGCCGAAGGTAGTGCCTCTGTCGTATTTGCCACTGCTGATGTCTTTATAAAATTCTCCATTGTTTGCAGTATGTTATCTATTCTTAGTAAAAAATAAAAAATTCGTTTAAACCTGTATCCGAAATAAAGTATTAACATAGTCTGGAATGTTAGTATGATTCCGACAGGGATTACGGGAAAATTCTCCTCCATTAAAATCTATCTGTATATAGAAACACGAATAATGAGTACAGACGCATTCCCAGTTGCTTTTCAATTGAATAAGACGAGCATACCGACAGTACAGCATGCTGATATTCCTTCCAAACCGGATGGGGGAGTAAAACCTATTCTCATGGACTTAGAAATATATGTAACGCCGACAGAAAAATTTACTTTTCATCCAAGGGATGTGTTCAAAGATAACGTAATCACTCATCGATCAGCTAAAGAAAGTAATGTCTGGCTGGGCGGCCCAAAGATGAAATACTGGGACCAGCAATTAAATTTCGCTGTATGGTGCAGCACTACTGGTTGTGGTATATCATTCGCCCATCTCTTTGATAAGAAATTTCCTCAGCAAATACGATCATTCTGTCGTTTCCATGTATATTTTACAATACGTAGGATCCTTCACGAAATGGGCGTTGCACTTCCAGACGATACCCCCACCTTCAAAGCGGGCGACAATCCGTACAATCTCGTCCAATATGAACTTCTCTGTACAGAATTTGGAAATATAAGCCCAACGAAGTCCGACTTTCGTTATCGAAAAGGTCAAAATAAAGGTCTTGGTTATGGATATGAATATTACACTAATCGTGGGCCTGTTCGACAGCCTGCCGCTGTATACAATGGACACGACTTTTTCCTCTCCGCCGACGGAGGTGTTTTCTATACACATACAATTTTTGGAAAGAAAAAACATGTACTGTCCGACAAAGACCGACCACACTATTTCTTCCGAAATGATGGATCGGAGGGGCAATATAATAGTTTCATCCCTCTGAAGGGAGACTCGGGACTAACAAAGGCCGGTCTCGCCCGCCTCAATGAAAGCCTTGAAGCCTACGTTTATTGCATACTCGGCGCACAAGCAAATATTCGCAGTACCATAGTAGGTGATACTGGCAGTGCAGTGCAAGTAAGAAAAGAATTCGGCGTTCTCCTCGAAGATGAAATTCGCAATACCGACAAAGTAATCAGTTATCGGCGATATCAAGACACAATAATGAATACTGGTGTCAAACTTGATATGGCAGTTTCGCCCAATTTACTTCTCTTACCGTCTGAGATGGTCATTCTTTCGGGCCCGGCAATCTCGGGTTATAATAATGAATTGCAATACGCAACAGAATCTATGTCCTTCGGGGTGAATGGTGATATAAACACGGAAGTTCGAGAAAGTGCTATACATGAGATGGAAGGGTGGGATGATCCTGTGAAGTGGCAGGACGAGCCCGGAGGAGCGACTGATACGAGTCGGGAGGGCCTCCCCTCCCCTCCCCTCGCCTATCGCCTTCGGAACGGGAACGGGCAGCATCTACGACCGGCGCAGACCCTATTCACGAATATGGTAAAATTGGTTTGTTATCTTTAGCAATATTAATTACATTTATTTACAGTATATAGATCCAGAGGAAATGTCAATATACGCTACCCCGCCATTCAACATGATTATAACTGGACCGACAGATTCTGGCAAAACAGAATATGTAATGGATCTCCTCACCGGTCCGTACTTAAGGAAATTCGAATATGTGATATTCATTTGCCCAACATTCATGATTAATAAAACGTATAATAAAAGATTCATTTTCGCCGATGACAACGTATTCGTGTTTCCGGTCGGACCCGATGCTGTGAATGATACACTAACCTACGTACGAGACGAATGGGCCGGCACGAACACTTTAATAGTACTCGACGACTGCTCCTCGTCCAAAGATATGAAGAAGCGCAGTGATGTTTTAGTCCAACTTGGTTTCAGCGCAAGACACTACGGACTATCTGTCTGGGTTCTGACTCAGCAATATACTAGTATTAGTAAACCATTCAGGGAAAACATAAAGATGTTAGTACTATTTTACACACCGAACAAGATAGACAACAAAACTATTATAAAAGAATATGGAATGGAGGTGTCAGAACGGGAAGCCGTGGGCCTAATCAAGCAATTGAAAAGGATACCATTCAGTAAACTAGTATTTCGTTTACGGCATTCGTACGGCATAAAATTTTTCGTATAATATAGCAATTATCCCAGGCGAAAGTGAACATGGTCAACCAGGAATTAAACATGTTAGTTCATGGTCATATGACCATGGTGTACCATGTTAATTCATGGTCAACCATTGACGACCATGTTTGTTAATGGCACAAATTACTATGGTCTACCATCGTCAACCATTGCCAAAAAAACATGGTCAGCCATGGCTATATGACCGCGGTCAACCATAGACGACCATGTTTGTTAAATGGCACAAATTACTATGGTCTAACATGGTCAAACATGGCCAAAACTCATGGTCAATCATGATCAACCACAGCCACCACCGTGGTCAATGACAGGTGACCATGGTTTTTAAGAGTGTTATGAACTTTGCACCAAGTTTGGGCAATAGTAAAAAATATATATTTGCACAGAGAAGTAGAAGTTAAATTGTGTTTGTTTGTATGGAGTGTGCATGAAGATTAGGGGGCGGGGTTCATATGAAAGGCATGGTAACTGCTGGCTAAACAACAGCATACACACTACCTGTAATATTTCACGGTATTCAATTATTGTAAATCCTGACATTGTCTTTTCCACAGCAATTCTGACAGTCAGCATGTGGTACATGACATCATTGTGCTGCTTCTTCCCCTGTATTGTATACAAATGATAGTTTTCTAAAGTGACATATAAATGTACCCAGTACCCAGTAACTCTTTTTATACGTTTACCTTGTGAGCAGCAGATTCTAAATTCACCTTAGAGTCATGTATACAGATGCCAGAAGGTCTGAACAGCCATGAAAAAGTTGAGAGGATATACTTCCAACACGTCTTCATTCCAGTGGACACATTCAATCACACTTGACTGTAAAAGAAAAACCTCAGGCAATAAATGTTTCATTAAAAAAACAATATATTACTGTACAATAAAACAAATATCTCTTCTATTATGAACATACAATAATTGTAGTTTCAACATGAAATGAGCTGTTAAATATATGTTTTCATTGTAAATAATAGTTAGATACAAAATAAAAACGTTTGTACTTTGATCTATTATACTGGATACTGAATGCAAAATATTAAGGTTAGTAGAAAACATATCTATATATGTTGGAAGAATAACCAACATTTTAGGAAATGAATTATACATGAAAGTCTGTTGATAAATTCTGTCTGTTTAAAAATGCTTTGACAGATTATACAGATACGTCATCACAAAGTGAAACATCACAAATTTTTAACGAGTACATGTAACTGTTTATAAAAATATATCAATATTGAATTTAGTGTTAGAAGAATAATGATTATAAATTCTTGGTACTTTTGTTGATATCTTTTTTGGATTACACGTACTAAGTGCAATCTGATAATGGAATATACAAAAAAAATGCAAAATCTGTCCTTTGAAAGACCTGGAACGGTAAGATCAACAGATCACAATATTTAAAACGTGTATCAAATGGAAACTGATCAGTTAAAAAATCTTATGTTAAATTCACACATATATATATATATATATATATTATATATATATATATATATATATATATATATATATATATATATATATAAATTTAACTATGAAAAACTTATTCAAAAACTTTGCAATTTTTGCTACATGTATTTGTTGACAAATAAATTTCACTTTATATATTTCAAAATGCCTTTCCTGAAAATGAAGTGTACATGGAAAACATGAGAACTTTGATTTGATGTTTTATCATTAGATGTTGAGTTTCAGCCAAAATAAACAAGGCATCATGGTAAAACAATGTTCAATTGCTACGTGTAAAAATCAGGATCAGGTCTGTGGTGTCCTTTACATGGTAAGAGCTGATGAACAGTAAAACTTGCACAAGAAATGAATCACAGTACAAACCATGCCACCACCCGCACTACTTGGAAAGAGAGTAGTTGTATCAAGTCCGAAAACATTTCTTCCATCATTAAGACATCGAATGATCAGCACCTGAGACGAGAATAAAACTGTATCATGTCCGATTTATACTATGTTATTCCTATGCACTGCATGCAGTAGAGTTGCTACCATAAGTACCATACCAATCCATAATCGATATGAACAGAGATCACTTCTTGTCGCCATATGTTCTCAACTTCTCAAAGAACAGTGGTTGGTTTGAAATAGTCCCCTAAGGTGTGGAAAGTGTCGAAGTAGCAAACTCTCAGTTGAAACGTCACGAAAAGGCTGGAAAATTCAACATGTCCACGGCCGGCCATACACTGTAAATAACGGACATCCACTGATCGAAGTTTAACTTACATAAACTCTAAGTCTCTAACGCAGGCAACGTCCTTCAATCATTACAGTTGTTCTCCTAAACCTCTTCTGTGTTCCCTTCATCATCGACTGAGAGAAGTAATCGACGATTTCTCCCAAAAACCGTGGCTTAATGGAGTGAATGATTATCCAGACTCACATATTCCAACACTGGAATTCAAAATGGCAACCTTGGCAAAATTGGCCAATCAGAAGTCTTGTTTTACAACACGTGATGTTGTAAGGTCAAAGTTCGAATACATGATGATCTGTTTGACCTGTGACCTCCTGGCTGCTGCCGCTGCCTTTTCAAACATTAGTTTTGCGAGAATGGGAGAGTATATTACTTTTATGCCAACTTTTATACACTATAAATCAGTCAGTGTACCTCTATGGCCTTCCGACATGTATGATTATGCAAGTAACTATCGTGAGTAGTCAGATTTTAAGCCAATTACCTTTCTAAATGTGTTTGCATGTATCAACGTAGGACAGTAACACTTTCTGATCGACACATGACTGAGGCAATGGCCTTATTTAGTGCTCGGTGCTACACGGCAACACAGAAAAACCTTGAACAGGGCCCATGGGCTAATTTGCAGCTATTCAGTGGTATGACTTGTAAACCAAACAAAAAAATTGTAGTTTCTTTTCCTGAAATTCGTCACAGCTTTTTTGAAACTTATCATTTAAAAACATTAATGTCCAGAGAAATAACCTTCATGCATTGATGTTTTTCAGTACATTTATTTCATATTCCAAGGTAATGGTTTGATAAATTTGTGCATTCCACAAATTGACCTATCTAATTTTTTTTTCAAAAAATAGTATTTCTCAAATCATTAATCCTTTGACTTTTCTTTTTCTTAAGGATTATGTGGTATTTACAGTACATACCACCTATAACTTACTTCGATTTTGTTTATTTATTGAGTGATTATGATATTTGGTATCCTGTTGTCTTCATCGTTGGACACGTGTTAATTCTGCCTGAAAATATTCTTTATGATTTGTTGAAGAGAATTTTGCAATATTACAATTTAACCAAAATAAAAATTTAAAACATGGTCATCAAGAAAATTTGTCATTCTAGGACGATGGTCGCATTGATAACGATGGTCAGAAATATAATCAGTCATCAAATAACATGGTTGACCATGGTTGCCGACAATCATGAACAGATCAGCGATGATAGACCGTGGTCAACTGTGATGACCAAGGTATTTGACTGCTTACTGTGGTCTCATATCATAGCCAACCAAGGTAGTTCATGGTCAAACATTAAAAACCATCAAATACCCTGTTGATCATGGCACATCACGGGTTGACATTTCGCCTGGGAAGCTGAAGGCAACACCGAAGGTACTCTTAGAGAATTATATTACAACCCGAAAACTGGTTTTGGAGGTGTACAAAAATTATATGACGCAGCACGCTCCAGCGGGCTCCTGTCAATTACTAAGAAAGAGGTGCAGGACTGGTTAAAAACTCAGCTAACTTATAACCTACATAAACCGGTACCTCGTTCTCGTGGCGCCTTCCGGAGGGGGAGGCGCGTTTTTGTAACATCGATAGACTCACAGTGGCAGGCTGACCTCGTGGAATTCCCTCCCCCGTTCGCAAAAGAGAACCGTAACATTCGATACATGCTAACAGTAATCGATGTGCTCAGTAAATACGCATGGGCCAGACCGATACAGTCAAAAACGGCTGATGATACGTTACAGGCGCTACAAGACGTGATTAAGAAATCCGGGAGAAGGCCCGACAAACTTCAAACAGATGAGGGGCGGGAATTTACTAATCGAAAAATGCAGGGGTGGCTCCAGGAGGCGGGAATTCACTGGTTTCACACCTACAGTGACAAAAAAGCTAGCGTTGTTGAACGTTTTAATCGGACTCTTAAGACGATGATGTGGAAATACTTTACATATAAACAGACACGAGAATGGCTTTCTATTCTACCAGAACTTCTTGAGAATTACAATAACACCGTACACGGAAGTATCAAAATGAAACCCGTCGACGTAACAGAGGAGAACGATTGGCAGGCATTTTATACACTATTCGGTCCTGAGTTGGCAGCCATGGGAGTTGACCCTGAATTCAAGCCGGGGAGAACGGGTTTCGAATTACAAAATACAAGACCACTTTTAAGAAGGGATATTTACCAAATTGGACAGAGGAGATTTTCGTAGTTTCAAAAGTGGTGTACGCAGCTGGACTAGGAACGCCACCAGTTTACAAAATAAAAGATCTGAATGGAGAGGAAATACTCGGCACTTTCTATTCTGATGAACTTCAGAGCGCCCTTTCGGAACGGGGGGTCGACGAGCTGTACAGAGTAGAACGAATTTTGAAGACGAAAAAAATTAGAGGAAAGAAATATTATCTGATAAAATGGAAAGGTTATCCGGAAAGTTTCAATAGTTGGGAGCCGGAGGAAAATGTTATTAGAACTTCGTAAGTACTCGACCAAGTTCCTGTGTTGGTACTTGTCAAGTACTAACGTAAGTACTAACGTAAGTATTTACGAAAGTTATTCAATAAGTACCATGGGAAAAGTCTTAATTTCTTGAAAGCCGAAAGTGTCAGTTTACCACCCCGCTTCCAACCACCTGGCCAAGTATTTATCATGTACTGTCGTAAGTAATGTTCACTTACTGCATCTTTTTCGGCAGTATGTGGATGAGGTGGTACCTCGGTTCCTGAACATATTAAGTTTGCAAGATCTTCAAAGCGACTTCTCATGTTACCACAGTCCGTTCTTTCGAGTCCCCCTTTTTCAGCTTTATCTATAAGTTCTGGTTGAAGTATAATGTACACAACTGACATGAGCCATAGACAAGTAACTTCAAAGTCCCCCCTTTTCATCATATCAAGTGCCCGTAAGTCAAACGAAGCAACGTAAGCACACACTGTTTCACAAGCATTAAGAAGTTTGTGTAGGTTCTTGAGTGAGACTCGAGGTTGTTCTAGTTGTTCTTGATTAGGTGGATAATAAGCTTTTTCAAGTTCCTCCTTGCTGAAACCGTCTATTAAAAATCCTTGGCTGCCGCCGCTCCATGCAATTCCAAAGTCAAAAGCTCGTGGATATTCTACTGACCCGACTGTCTCGGTATCAATTGTTGGATTAAGTATATTCTTGAGAACTTCAGGCGTAAGAGATTGATGAATTACCAAACATGGAAGCCTGTAGTCGTGGCAAATTTCTAAGAAAGTCTGTTTGAACTTGTTGTGAATCTCTTCTAGTTCTTTTAAGGCGGTTATTTCATATTGTCTTGCTCGAGTCAACACATTCCGCCTGCAATAATCCCAAGGCATATCTTTGAATATGATAATGAAACTATGTAAATGGTCAAATGCTCTAGAAACAATCTTTTTTTCTTCCGCTGCCACGCCTCGGATTCGAGAAAAAGTTAGATGTTGAATTATGGAAGAGTCACAAATAATGTAGCGTTCCGAAGGGGGGCCCCCCTCCCAGCCTGACATTGTAAACTAAGAGTATGTTCTATAAACTGATTCTGAAAATCGGCAATCGAAACGTGGCGCCCATTATAAAAGTCGGCAATGTTGCTGGAAAAACTAGTGTCAAATTCTGGTACGTGAGACGCAGCCAAATTTACTGCATCGTAACTCTTACCACTTCCAATTGGTCCATTTATGAATATGTATGACATTTTGGGGATACTATATCATAGAAAAAATTTTTTTTAAATTATTTTATTAAGATATATACGATAAGACAATGACAATCCTTTCTATTTCAAATGCAATAAAAATACTTGAAACCGGAGAAGACAATATTCAAATCAGTGACGGCAAACTCATATTTGGTGAATCTTTGGTAGATCCTATTATATATGTAGACAGTGAGCTAGAAGTAGTTTTCCCCATCGGACCTAAGTACGGTTCTAAAGATCCTGCTACATGCGATGAAATGTGTGTCCGTTGGCAACCGAGTCTTCAAAAGTTTACTGATTTAATAATATTCCGTACCTTAGGTGAAAGTTTCGATGCAAGCACTGCTAAAAGTTATGCTGCAAGCCTAGCCGCTCACTCCAAGAATACTACTGGATTTTACAATCCATCTAAAGTGTATCAGAAGCGAGGGAGCGAGGCACAGATAAAGTATTTTAAATTTCGGTTTAAAAGAGGGGACGATTTCGCTACATGTATTGATATGGTTAAAGAAATTGATTGTGGTTTTAAAGCAGTGAGTCCATTGCCAGTCCGAGAAAATCCTGCTATTGTACCTCGTAATATCCGGAAAGGTAGTAAGATAGAATTCTTAGCATTTAAACCGCGCTTAAATAAGCGTGCCTTTCTTTCACTGTTGAGAGGTTATTTTGTGCTGCGCCTAATAAACCAGAAATTCAAGATGCGGAAGAACTAGTCGACTTAGAAAGATTAGGTGAGATATATAAACAAATAAATGCTGCCAAAAATATTATAGTGGATTTTGATGACCTATCATAGAATAATTATTTTTCATTTTAAAAATTTTAGGATAGTATATATCATAAAGATTATTATGGCCCGTCGATTACATACAGCATTCAAGGGAGCAGTTTTAACGAAAATAATTTCCTGAAGTCAAGCGAGTCGAGGATATCGTGGAGCTGGTGGATATTGAAGGTATGGCCAAGAAAGAAAGATGTACTCTGTTTATACCGAAATGGAAGTCAAATTATCGGATCCGAAAACTGGTAATACACAAAATCGTACATTGCCTGTTAAATTAAAAGATACATACACAAAAGATGTAAGAGGGGCGGATGTGAAACAACAATTAATAGATCGCTACGATCGTATGCTTGATACAATTGAAGCTGTTGAGGGTTCTGGCCTCGTTCTCGAGGAGATACTTAATTTTGAAGTAATTCTAGTAGAAGTTTTACTCGGTGCCGGGGCTGGCGCAGTCCAACTTCCCGGATGGTTAAAAAATAAGCATTGTGTGAGCGATCTTATTCTACCGGTGGGGGCCGAGAATTGTTTTCAGTATGCCGTCGTAGCAAGTATAAAGTTGAGCGATCCCGAGTTTCGCAAAAAGAAATGTGGTCAGGTAAGGAGAAAATGGAATACGTTTGACAAATTTATTGCTGACTACTGTTGGGATGAGGTACCATTTCCTACGCCCGCTGATCTGACTGTGTTCAGGCGCTTCGAGCAGCAAAATCCGAGCACGAAACTTCAAGTGTTTCAGATCTATGAGTCCGATCCCGCCCCGTCAGACATAACTGTGTTATATAGCGGAGCCCCTGACGGCGGAGCGGATCGGGTAGCAAATATATTACTGATAGTTGGTGAAGATGGGAACGGGGGTCACTTCGTGCCAATTACTTCGTTAAATCGTCTTCTTAATTCTCATACTAATCGTAAGAATAAGCACAGAAGGAAGTGTATTTGCCCGGTTTGTAAAAGAGGTTTTAAGTCAACAGAAGAATTAGAAAAACATCAGGTATACTGTGGAACAGACGCCGCCCAGCCAGTTTTTCCTAAGGAAGTATGTCAATTCGAAGGACATCGGAAGAAGGTGGTGTCCCCCTACGTCGTCTATGCAGATACTGAGGCAATTATTGAGAAGGGGACCGGCCGACACATTCCAATTTGTCTTTCGTATGTTATGGTGGAACGGTGGGGCGGCGAACGGCGGCCAAAAGTTTATGGTAAAAGAACATTCACGGGTCTCTCCTGTGTTACAGACTTTCTAAAGGATATGAAAGAACGGGCCGAGTATTATTCGAAATCGTATTATTGGAAAATAATACCGATGAAAGATCCTTCTAATTACGGCAATCCAGACTGTATTGCGTGTCCGGCGCCCGCCGGATACCGAGTAGTGAAGGAGGGAACGACTTTTTATTGTGAGGGATGCCGTCCGTCGAGAACCATTCCTATCTACTTTCACAACCTCAAGGGATACGATGGTTCTTTTATTTTGAAAGAATTACATGAAATAGATGATGGTCCTGGACCAGAGCCAAATATAATAGCTAAGACGAGCAATGGTGGAATTATGGGTCTCTCGAAAACATTTATTTTTAGTGCCTCAATTGTTGTCGGCGGAGAGTGGCCGAACCGGAAGAGGGAGATAAAGAAACGTTTCTTTTCTATAAAGTTTATGGACAGTGCTCAGTTGATGATGGGGTCGCTCGCGAAGTTGGCAACGACTGTGCCGGACCACGGATGGACGGCAGTACCACTTACGTACCCGGACATTCAAAGGGCGAAAGGTTTCTTCCCCTACGAATATTTAGACTCGGTTGACAGATTAGAAGAGGGTGAGCTCCCGGAGAGGGATAAATTTTATAGTGAATTGACGGAAGAGGGGATTTCAGAGTCCGATTACGAACATGCTTTGCGAGTATGGGGTGAAGTTGGATGTAAGACGATTCGTGATTATATGGAATTCTATTGTGAGACGGACGTTCTACTTCTTGCAAATATATTCGAAAATTTCCGTGACACATGTTTAGAAGCATATAAGTTAGATCCGGCCCATTACATGTCGGCGCCCGGTCTAACATGGGATGCTATGTTACTTTACACAGGTAATAAATTTGGGCTCATTCAAGATGCTGAGCAGATGAATTTCGTACAGAGGGGATTCGAGGCGGTATCAGCCAGTGTAATATTCATTATTTACAGACAAATCATCCGGCTTATGCAACAGATGAGCCTGATGGGGCCGCTGGTGGGAACTGGGATCCAGAGAAGCCGGTGTCCGAAATAAAATATCTCGATGCTAATAATCTTTACGGATGGGCAATGAGTCAGGCAATGCCCACGGGCGGACTTCATTGGATGACGATGGAAGAGTGGGATGAATGGTATGCCCGAGACGGCGGAGCTGGCGGGGCGTGGGGACCCGGCGCCACCTTTCCACCAAGTTTTCTAGAAGTAGATCTAGAATATCCGGCCGAATTACATGAAGAACACAGCGATTTGCCATTAGCGCCACATCACTATGAATTTCCTGATAGGCAGGGCACTCGACTGATTACAAGTGTGTTGGACAGAGAGAGATACGTCTTACACTACAAGTTGCTTGAATTCTATCTTCGGATGGGAATGAGATTGAAAAAGATTTATCGGGTGCTTGCTTTCGATGAGGCTCCGTGTCTCGCGAAATATATTGACTTTAACACTAAAATGAGGGCAAAGGGAAAGACAGATTTTGAAAAGAATTTCTATAAGCTGATGAATAATGCAATGTTCGGTAAGACAATAGAGGATGTTCGAAAGTACAGAGACTTTAAATTTGTTTCGGACTGGAACGGTACGGATAGTGGCCGTAAAAAGATTCAGAAGTATAATCCAAAGACGAAACATATAACTTTCATAACTTCCGAAAAGGATGGAGATTCCTGCGACAGTGTCCTACTGGAACTGAAAAGGGATCGATATGAATATAAAAAGCCAGTTTTCATTGGCGCCGCAGTACTGGAACTTTCTAAGCTGCTAATGTATGAGACGCATTACAATTACTTTCGGGTACGGTTCCCTGGAATACGATTAGCCTACATGGATACTGACAGTTTTGTTTACAGTGTGCCGATACCCTCCCCGGACGTAACTTTCAATGATATAGTTCGGGAAGATGTGGAAAAGAATGGTAAGGAGTCGATCTACGATACTAGTGGGATGAAAGATGAGATGGGAGTTCCGAAGATTAATAAAAAAGTGATAGGTAAATTTAAAGATGAGTTGAATGGTGTACCTATTCTTGATTTTGTCGGCATACGCTCGAAAGTGTACGCTTTTCGGACTCCAACTTCCGAGACGAAAAAAAATAAAGGGATAAAAGATGTTTGTGTTAGAAAACATTTGAACTTTGAAGACTATAAGGATCTGTTTAAAACTAGGAAGGAGCCCGAGCAGGCACAATTTGTACAGTTTGTACGGAAAAAGGCTGGAGAAATCCGTAGTGAAAAGCGTAGTAAAATTATGATGGCGCCAAATGATATCAAGCGTGTGCAGTTATGCGATCTGGACACGGGCGAATGGCTGGCAGAAACAGATCCGATAGGAATGACCTACGTTACGGTTTAAAATTGTAAAGAATCTAATTTAGTATTCTTAATGTCGAGCAGGGCATCACTGATAACATAAACGTGGGCAAATATATTATCATCGCGAGCGTCGTCGCCAACTTTTACTGAAGTGTCCATTTTTATTATCTCAAGTTGAATTCCATCCTTTGTGTTCATTACTTTAAGACCATTTCCATGAAATTCAATATCTTTAAAACTACGCAGATCGATAAACAGACAGAATTTATTCTTCAAATAATCAACTTCATCTATATCAATTTCACACCAATCTTTATCTTCAGCAAAATACCGTCGTGCCTCTCGCCAAAATTGTCTTGGTATCATCTTCTGAGCGTACACTTTATTTGCAATGCCTTCGATTGATACAGACACAGATTCAATGGAGGGGTTAAAGAAAAGTTCACTGTTCAGTTCTGTCTGATTCTGATTTTTAGTGAAGAGTATAGCGATACCTCTAATGCTACGTCGTGGTACATTTATATTTTCATTGATAACCGTGGTTGATTCTTTGAATGGGATTGTTCTAAATAATGTATATGCTCGTAAGGTAAACTTTTTCCACCTTGTAATAACCAGCAGTTTCTATCGCGAGTTCGGGGTCAGAAATTGTTTCGTATTCCATTTGAATGTTTTTTAATTTATAATTGGGTGTAACAACATTATTACTGACAAGTAATTGGGAGGCGGGTGCCAACGTAATTTCCCATTCGATATGACTCCCTAACGTTACTTTTGGATATGCAACCCCATGACCTGTTATGAGGGGATGAGTGAGACGAATAGCATATTTTGTTTTATATGTGTCGAAAAGTAAAAGATCGTCCCATTTTGAAAGCCTGTCGGCATTTGCATCGGCCGCGCCACTTCTCAATTTTCTTAGATTTTCGTTCTGAATTCCGTACAGTGTCATGTTCGTTCTCTCCTTTTTATGTTTGAAGAGATCGCGATAACATTCAATAAGGTTATATTTATTCAAATTGAAAAGTGCCTGACCCTCAAATGTGAGAACCATACGCTCCACCAAATTTTTTGCAACATTTTGAACTACCCGGTTATCTTCATGTCCTGTTACTTCGAGATCAAAAACCAGGTCGAAAGTATCTGGAACTAGTACTACTCCGCTTTCTAACTTTGGACATCGTATGATAAGTGTCTGGCCTGGATCTGCCTCACTTGGATTATTAGCAATCACATGATGAGTTCTTTCTGACTTCTTTCCCTTCGATATTCGGTTGGTGAAATTCGGTAATAATGTTCTATCGTATACCTCATTTTCGTGTAATGTATATAGTAGAAGAAAAAAAGAAAATTAATCACATCTTTACGTAAATATTTCCGTCTGCCTGAAAGATAAATCGATTGCCTGTGTCGCGAATCAATCGAAGAACCCAATATTCTTGGAGATGTTGGACTTCCATTTCATCATTGTCAATCTCCTGAAAGACGTTTATGAATTCTAGTCGCTTAAAGAAGTTAGTCTTTTGACATTCCTTCACGAAAGCTAATATGTTATGATACAGATTATCATCTTTGAGTCGGACACCTGGATTTGCTCGAAGGATATGGCGATTTACCCGCCGAAGTTTGCACCATTCCAATCGACAGAGAAACCAAACAGGTCTTTATTTTTAGAAAGAAACTTTGCAATATTCTTTTCACCAAACATGCGTGCGGGGGTGTATATTAATACATAATTTTATTTATAATGACTAATGTTAAACCTGTTAAAAATATCCATAGCTGTTCTCCAACAAATCCGACCACCGATCCTGCTGTTTTAATAGAAAACTGACGAGGGAGCCGATTAAACCTGGTATTGCAGCAGCACTTTTTGCGGCCAAGGTTTTTAACCATTCGCCAAATTGCTTTACAATTTCTTTCGCTTTTGTATATACTTTGGGCGGACCTGAACCTCCTGTGTTTGCTCCTGCTCCCCCTCCTCCTCTAGTCACAGCCAGGGCAATTGTTGATATTGTCATTCCAAGGGCAGTCAGTATTGCAGCGATTGTAATACCATTTCGTTTAAATAACTCTGTCAGCTTCAGCCTGAGTGACAATTCTGGATCGGAAATTACATCACGAAGAGACCTAGTCGACGCCAGACTTTCACGTGCCCCGCTAATCTTACCATTTTCGTATTCAATTCGATCAACAATTTTAGCTTCTCTTGTTATGAGTTCAGCTAGTAGTTTCTTGGCTTTTTCTTTTCCTTGGGTGTGATCTTCAGGAATTTCCTTTAACTGTTTTTCAACTTCTCTTTTCTCTAGCCTTATTTTAACTTTTTCATTGTTAAGCTCGCTAAGACGCATATTCGCAATCCTTAATTCATCATTAATAGCTCTATATTCTGGGTTTAGATTGTTCCATTGTTCGATTTTATTTTCAAAAGCTTGTATTTTATCTGCATTACCAGAAGCATCTTGCCGTAAGAATGTCAGTTCATCTTTGTATATACCCATGTCTTCTGGTGTCATCTTCTCAGCCGGTATTTTATTGTTTTTCACATCTTCAGAATACAATGTTGAACTAACAAATTCGGGCTCTGCGCTAGAGTGATATCACCCCTCAAACTGTATACTTTACTTACAAATTCATATCCTCCTTCTTCTCTTTTTACTGTCTCGAGCGATCTAAATCCACGTCCTGTATTTTTTGATAGCCTGAGGTTTTTATAAAACAACTTTCCATCCCTAATCTTTGCATTCAAAATTAATTCGTGTCGTGCTGCCGGATCTTTAATTTTATTCTCGTTTAAGAATTGTTCAGCCGTTAGTATTCTAAGTTCTACTCCAAGTTTAGTCGAAGGATCTACCTGCGGGCTAGCAAGGAAAGGATCAGCTTCTGCAAGAGCATTATCATCGTCTATGAAGTATGTTTCAGCAGTAGCGTCATCATCATTTAAATTTGCATCATCGAAATCCTGGAGTGGTATATCTTCTCCTCCTTCTGCCATATTGTATTTCTATATTACTACAATTATTTTTTATCCCCCTTACATATACAGTAAAAAAATGCACATCTCAGTTGTTGAAAGCGTTGAACAATTGGCTGATTATATAGAAAGAACAAGTGCTGCATATCGACGAAGTTATAAATTAATGGGTCGAATTGATATGGCTCTTAATATTACTAAGGGAATTCTTGTAAGCTCTGCTGTAATAGCGGCAATTCCAACAGTTCCAGTTCTTTTAGCTTTAACTCCTATACCAGGTGTTATTATTGATGTAATACAAGGAAAAACAGGAGTATCAAAGAGAGCGAGAGAAGTATAAACATTATTACGTTCAATATAAACAGCTTCTTACACAAATACAAGAAAAAGGTGCAACAACAGAAAACGGGTCAGAACTTATTCAGAACATATTTCATCAGGCGCTAGAAATTCAAAAACAAGAAGGATTTAGTCCGCCGCTGGAACGATACCTACGATATTATGGATTAAATGGATATGAAACCTAGAATGTTTCATCTCAATCATGACATCACAAGTTACTAAGCAACCGGAACGGTATTGCGAAAGTCCCACTGGAAAGTCCTTCTGGAAACGTCCCGATAGGGGTATTGCGCAACATCCCTATGGTTCCGCTCGTTCCGACGACTCCAACATAGTGAAAAGGGACCAGCCAGCAGATAAAATTCACATCCAGAACGAGACCCGCACCTCCGGAACTCCGTACGGAACGGTTGCCTTTGTAAGAGCAGACTCGCTCCGGTACATCTCAGTCAGAATCTATCTAACAAATGAGAGAATAGAATGTCGTTCCGTTTAATACCCAGTGAGTCATAGCTAGTGTATTGCGCAAGTCCAGGACCTGACTCAGCAGGGAATTTCCCCGCTTAGTTCAGGACAATGCACTGCTGCGCCAAAATTGTTGCGCGTGCGTGAGTTCATATATAGGTCAGGGTCACACTTTAGTTACATGGATGGTTAATTTTTCCTTCGCTCCCTTTAGATAAAATGAATAAAATGGGATTGTAAAATTCTTATTTATCCCCAGTTGGGAATAAATACTTACTACTGATGAGGGCAATGATAATTAATATTAATCTTAATTGTCATACTTCATAAGCTTTTGTCGTATGCATAATTTGTCAGGTGGTTTGTGTTCCTAACTAAATCATGATTAGAAAGTCTATAACTAGAGTACGGCGACCAGGGAAGTTTGATGACGGTAAATTTATAAAGCTATGTATCAAGGTAGAAGCTGATCTCATTAAATCTAATGTAGAGACTCTGAAATGGGTTGGTATTTGCATCCTAAAGTGTTCCTGCCTAACCCCAAACATCCCCCCCCCCCTGTAAAATCCGATGTAGGAATGGGTCGGTGCAGGTGAAGCTCACCGTTTAGATGGCTTTGATTCAGCTCACTGTTTAGATGGTTCTGATGCAGTACACTGTTCAATGGCTTTGATGCAGTTCACTGTTAAGATGGCTCTGATGCAGCTCACTGTTCAGATGGCTTTGATGCAGTTCACTGTTTAGATGGCTTTGATGCAGCTCACTGTTTAGATGGGTTTGATGGCGCTCACTGTTTAGATGGCTCTGATGCAGTTCACTGTTTAGATGGCTTTGATGGAGCTCACTGTTTAGATGGCTTTGATGGAGCTCACTGTTTAGATGGTTTTGATGCAGTTCACTGTTTAGATGGCTTAGATGGAGCTCACTGTTTAGATGGCTCTGATTGCAGTTCACTGTTTAGATGGCTTTGATGGAGCTCACTGTGTAGATGGCTTTGATGGAGTTCACTGTTTAGATGGCTTTGATGCAGTTCACTGTTTAGATGGCTTTGATGCAATTCACTGTTTAGATTGCTTTGATAGAGCTCACTGTTTAAATGGCTTTGATGCAGTTCACTGTTTAGATGGCTTTGATGCAGTTCACTGTTTAGATGGCTTTGATGGAGCTCACTGTTCAGATGGCTTGATGCAGTTCACTGTTTAGAAGGCTTTGATGCAGTTCACTGTTTAGATGGCTTTGATGCAGTTCACTGTTTAGATTGCTTTGATGGAGCTCACTGTTTAGATGGCTTTGATGCAGCTCACTGTTTAGATGGCTATGATGGAGCTCAATGTTTAGATGGTTTGATGCAGTTCACTGTTTGGATGGCTCTGATGCAGTTCACTGTTTAGATGGCTTTGATGCAGTTCACTGTTTAGATGGCTTGGATGGAGCTCACTGTTTAGATGGCTCTGATTGAGTTCAACTGTTTAGATGGCTTTGATGGAGCTCACTGTTTAGATGGCTTTGATGGAGCTCACTTGTTTAGATGGCTTTGATGCAGCTCACTGTTTAGATGGCTTTGATTGAGTTCACTGTTTAGTGGCTCTGATGCAAGTTCACTGTTTAGATGGTTTTGATGGAGCTCACTGTTAGATGGCTTTGATGGCGCTCACTTTTAGATGGCTTTGATGGAGCTCACTGTTTAGATGGCTCTGATGCAGTTCACTGTTTAGATGGCTTTGATGCAGTTCACTGTTTAGATGGCTTTGATGGAGCTCACTGTTTAGATGGCTTTGATTGCAGTTCACTGTTTAGATGGCTTTGATGGAGCTCACTGTTAGATGGCTCTGATGCAGTTCACTGTTTAGATGGCTTTGATGCAGCTCACTGTTTAGATGGCTTTGATTCAGTCACTGTTAAGATGGCTCTGATGCAGTTCACTGTTTAGATGGCTTTGATGGAGCTCACTGTTTAGATGGCTTTGATGGAGCTCACTGTTTAGATGGCTCTGATGCAGTTCACTGTTTAGTTAGCTTTGAATAGTTCACTGTTTAGATGGCTTGATGGAGGTCACTGTTAGATGGCTTAGATGCAGCTCACTGTTAGATGGCTCTGATGCAGTTCACTGTTTGATGGCTCTGATGCAGTTCACTGTTTAGATGGCTTTGATGCAGTTCACTGTTTAGATTGCTTTGATGGAGCTCACTGAGTCACTATCATGAGTCACTGAGTCACTGTCATGCGTCACTGAGATACTGTCATGTATCACTGAGTTACTGTCATGAATTACTGAGTTTCTTTCGTGTGTCACTTAGTCACTGTCGTGTGTTACTGAGTCACTGTCATGCATCACTGAGTCACTGTCATGCGTCACTGAGTCACTGTCCATGACTACAGTACATTACGTGTAAAGGCAATGTCATTGCTCTGTATCTACATGGTTGTAACTAGCATGGATTTGCAATTATCTTATCCACTCACAGTGTTTATGAATTAAGGATTGTCTGTTATACTTAGTTGCCTATAGGATTTGGTCAAAATGAAGGTCTTTTCTTATGAAAATCCCAGCAGTTGGTGTTTTGAATTTTTGCGGAACAATCATGTGTATTGTAAGTCTTTCCTGTGAGAGCTTCCAACCGGGCTGAGCAATTGATACATTCTCTCCAATATTTCGATTTGTTTCAAATTGCATTTTTTTGAGATCACATGTAAATCTAAATCCCAATCTCTACCTGTCCTAATAAGACAATAAACAAAGATGTCAAGCAATGATGAACAATAATTAGGAAATATTAAATGATTAGGAAATATGGAAAAATTTATAAGTACTGGCTGTTGATTGGTTGAAATTTTCACAGCGAGTGTGATCGATGTAACAAACTACTGTAGTGCCATTCTATAAGGCCTGTATAATGCATAACGTGCCTTACATGAGGGCAATGATAATTAATATTAATCTTATTTTTCATACTTAATAAGCTTTTGTCATATGCCTAATTTGTGTTCCTAACTAAATCATGATTAGAAAGTCTATAACTAGAGTGCGGCGACAAGGGTAGTTTGATGACGGTAAATTTATAAAGCTATGTATCAAGGTAGAAGCTGATCTTATTAAATCTGATGTAGAGACTCTGAAATTGGTTGGTATTTGCGGTCTTTAAGTTTTCCTGCCTACCCCCAAACATCCCCCCCCTCCCTGTAAAATCCGATGTAGGAATGGGTCGGTGCAGGTGAAGCTCACCGTTTAGATGGCTTTGATTCAGCTCACTGTTTAGATGGTTCTGATGGAGCTCACTGTTAAGATGGCTCTGATGCAGTTCACTGTTCAGATGGCTTTGATGCAGTTCACTGTTTAGATGGCTTTGATGCAGCTCACTGTTTAGATGGCTTTGATGGAGCTCACTGTTTAGATGGCTCTGATGCAGTTCACTGTTTAGATGGCTTTGATGGAGCTCACTGTTTAGATGGCTTTGATGGAGCTCACTGTTAAGATGGCTTTGATGCAGTTCACTGTTTAGATGGCTTTGATGCAGCTCACTGTTTAGATGGCTTTGATGGAGCTCACTGTTTAGTTTGCTCTGATGCAGTTCACTGTTTAGATGGCTTTGGATGGAGCTCACTGTTTAGATGGCTTTGATGGAGCTCACTGTTTAGATGGCTTTGATGCAGTTCACTGTTTAGATGGCTTTGATGGAGCTCACTGTTTAGATGGCTCTGATGAGTTCACTGTTTAGATGGCTTTGATGGAGCTCACTGTTTAGATGGCTCTGATGAGTTCACTGTTTAGATGGCTTTGATGGAGTTCACTGTTTAGATGGCTTTGATGCAGTTCACTGTTTAGATGGCTTTGATGAGTTCACTGTTTAGATTGCTTTGATGAGCTCACTGTTTAGATGGCTTTGATGCAGTTCACTGTTTAGATTGCTTTGATGCAGTTCACTGTTTAGATGGCTTTGATGAGCTCACTGTTTAGATGGCTCTGATGAGTTCACTGTTTAGATGGCTTTGATGCAGTTCACTGTTTAGATGGCTTTGATGCAGTTCACTGTTTAGATGGCTTTGATGCAGTTCACTGTTTAGATTGCTTTGATGGAGCTCACTGTTAGATGGCTTTGATGGAGCTCACTGTTTAGATGGCTTTGATGGAGCTCAACTGTTTAGATGGCTTTGATGCAGTTCACTGTTTAGATGGCTCTGATGCAGTTCACTGTTTAGATGGTTTTGATGCAGTTCACTGTTTAGATGGCTTTGATGGAGCTCACTGTTAGATGGCTTTGATGGAGCTCACTGTTTAGATGGCTTTGATGCAGCTCACTGTTTAGATGGCTTTGATGGAGCTCACTGTTTAGATGGCTTTGATGCAGTTCACTGTTTAGATGGTTTTGATGCAGTTCACTGTTTAGATGGCTTTGATGGAGCTCACTGTTTAGATGGCTTTGATGCAGCTCACTGTTTAGATGGCTTTGATGGAGCTCACTGTTTAGATGGCTCTGATGCAGTTCACTGTTTAGATGGCTTTGATGCAGTTCACTGTTTAGATGGCTCTGATGCAGTTCACTGTTTAGATGGCTCTGATGCAGTTCACTGTTTAGATGGCTTTGATGCAGTTCACTGTTTAGATGGCTTTGATGCAGTTCACTGTTTAGATGGCTTTGATGCAGTTCACTGTTTAGATGGCTTTGATGGAGCTCACTGTTTAGATGGCTTTGATGGAGCTCACTGTTTAGATGGCTCTGATGCAGTTCACTGTTTAGATGGCTTTGATGGAGCTCACTGTTTAGATGGCTTTGATGCAGCTCACTGTTTAGATGGCTTTGATGCAGCTCACTGTTTAGATGGCTCTGATGCAGTTCACTGTTTAGATGGCTTTGATGCAGTTCACTGTTTAGATGGCTTTGATGCAGCTCACTGTTTAGATGGCTTTGATGGAGCTCACTGTTTAGATGGCTCTGATGCAGTTCACTGTTTAGATGGCTTTGATGCAGCTCACTGTTTAGATGGCTTTGATGGAGTTCACTGTTTAGATGGCTCTGATGCAGTTCACTGTTTAGATGGTTTTGATGCAGTTCACTGTTTAGATGGTTTTGATGCAGTTCACTGTTTAGATGGTTTTGATGGAGCTCACTGTTTAGATGGCTTTGATGCAGTTCACTGTTTAGATGGTTTTGATGGAGCTCACTGTTTAGATGGCTTTGATGCAGTTCACTGTTTAGATGGCTTGATGCAGTTCACTGTTTAGATGGCTTTGATGCAGTTCACTGTTTAGATGGCTTTGATGCAGCTCACTGTTTAGATGGCTTTGATGGAGCTCACTGTTTAGATGGCTTTGATGCAGCTCACTGTTTAGATGGCTCTTGATGCAGTTCACTGTTTAGATGGCTTTGATGCAGTTCACTGTTTAGATGGCTTTGATGGAGCTCACTGTTTAGATGGCTTTGATGGAGCTCACTGTTTAGATGGCTTTGATGCAGCTCACTGTTTAGATGGCTCTGATGCAGTTCACTGTTTAGATGGCTTTGATGGAGCTCACTGTTTAGATGGCTTTGATGCAGTTCACTGTTTAGATGGCTTTGATGCAGCTCACTGTTTAGATGGCTTTGATGGAGTTCACTGTTTAGATGCTCTGATGCAGTTCACTGTTTAGATGGCTTTGATGCAGCTCACTGTTTAGATGGCTTTGATGGAGCTCACTGTTTAGATGGCTCTGATGCAGTTCACTGTTAGATGGCTTTGATGCAGCTCACTGTTTGATGGCTTGATGGAGTTCACTGTTTAGATGGCTCTGATGCAGTTCACTGTTTAGATGGCTTTGATGCAGCTCACTGTTTAGATGGCTTTGATGAGTTCACTGTTTAGATGGCTCTGATGCAGTTCACTGTTTAGATGGCTTTGATGCAGTTCACTGTTTAGATGGCTTTGATGGAGCTCACTGTTTAGATGGCTTTGATGCAGTTCACTGTTTAGATGGCTTTGATGCAGTTCACTGTTTAGATGGCTTTGATGAGTTCACTGTTTAGATGGCTTTGATTGAGTTCCACTGTTTAGATGGCTTTGATGGAGCTCACTGTTTAGATGGCTTTGATGAGCTCACTGTTTAGATGGCTTTGATGGAGCTCACTGTTTAGATGGCTTTGATGCAGTTCACTGTTTAGATGGCTTTGATGCAGTTCACTGTTTAGATGGCTTTGATGCAGTTCACTGTTTAGATGGCTTTGATGCAGTTCACTGTTTAGATGGCTTTGAGTGAGCTCACTGTTTAGATGGCTTTGATGCAGTTCACTGTTTAGATGGCTTTGATGCAGTTCACTGTTTAGATGGCTTTGATGGAGTTCACTGTTTAGATGGCTTTGATGGAGCTCACTGTTTAGATGGCTTTGATGCAGTTCACTGTTTAGATGGCTTTGATGCAGTTCACTGTTTAGATGGCTCTGATGCAGTTCACTGTTTAGATGGCTTTGATGGAGCTCACTGTTTAGATGGCTTTGATGCAGCTCACTGTTTAGATGGCTTTGATGCAGCTCACTGTTTAGATGGCTTTGATGCAGTTCACTGTTTAGATGGCTTTGATGCAGTTCACTGTTTAGATGGCTTTGATGGAGCTCACTGTTTAGATGGCTCTGATGCAGTTCACTGTTTAGATGGCTTTGATGCAGCTCACTGTTTAGATGGCTTTGATGCAGTTCACTGTTAGATGGCTCTGATGCAGTTCACTGTTTAGATGGCTTTGATGGAGCTCACTGTTTAGATGGCTTTGATGGAGCTCACTGTTTAGATGGCTTTGATGCAGTTCACTGTTTAGATGGCTTTGATAGAGTTCACTGTTTAGATGGCTTTGATGGAGCTCACTGTTTAGATGGCTTTGATGCAGCTCACTGTTTAGATGGCTCTGATGCAGTTCACTGTTTAGATGGCTCTGATGCAGTTCACTGTTTAGATGGCTTTGATGCAGTTCACTGTTTAGATGGCTTTGATGGAGCTCACTGTTTAGATGGCTCTGATGCAGTTCACTGTTTAGATGGCTTTGATGCAGCTTCACTGTTTAGATGGCTTTGATGGAGTTCACTGTTTAGATGGCTTTGATGCAGTTCACTGTTTAGATGGCTTTGATGCAGTTCACTGTTTAGATGGCTTTGATGCAGTTCACTTTTAGATGGCTTTGATGCAGTTCACTGTTTAGATGGCTTTGATGGATTCACTGTTTAGATGGCTTTGATGGAGCTCACTGTTTAGATGGCTTTGATGCAGTTCACTGTTTAGTTGGCTCTGATGCAGTTCACTGTTTAGATGGTTTTGATGCAGTTCACTGTTTCGATGGTTTTGATGCAGTTCACTGTTTAGATGGCTTTGATGCAGCTCACTGTTTAGATGGCTTTGATGGAGCTCACTGTTTAGATGGCTTTGATGCAGTTCACTGTTTAGATGGTTTTGATGCAGTTTACTGTTTAGATGGCTTTGATGCAGCTCACTGTTTAGATGGCTTTGATGGAGCTCACTGTTTAGATGGCTTTGATGGAGCTCACTGTTTAGATGGCTCTGATGCAGTTCACTGTTTAGATGGCTTTGATGGAGTTCACTGTTTAGATGGCTCTGATGCAGTTCACTGTTTAGATGGCTTTGATGCAGCTCACTGTTTAGATGGCTTTGATGGAGTTCACTGTTTAGATGGCTCTGATGCAGTTCACTGTTTAGATGGCTTTGATGCAGCTTCACTGTTTAGATGGCTTTGATGAGCTCACTGTTTAGATGGCTTGATGCAGCTCACTGTTTAGATGGCTTTGATGCAGTTCACTGTTTAGATGGCTTTGATGGAGTTCACTGTTTAGATGGCTTTGATGGAGCTCACTGTTTAGATGGCTTTGATGAGCTCACTGTTTAGATGGCTTTGATGCAGCTCACTGTTTAGATGGCTCTGATGCAGTTCACTGTTTAGATGGCTTTGATGCAGTTCACTGTTTAGATGGCTTTGATGCAGCTCACTGTTTAGATGGCTTTGATGCAGCTCACTGTTTAGATGGCTTTGATGCAGCTCACTGTTTAGATGGCTTTGATGTGTTCACTGTTTAGATGGCTTTGATGCAGCTCACTGTTTAGATGGCTTTGATGGAGCTCACTGTTTAGATGGCTTTGATGGCAGCTCACTGTTTAGATGGCTTTGATGCAGCTCACTGTTAGATGGCTTTGATGCATTGCTCACTGTTTAGATGGCTCTGATGCAGTTCACTGTTTAGATGGCTTTGATGCAGTTCACTGTTTAGATGGCTTTGATGAGCTCACTGTTTAGATGGCTCTGATGCAGTTCACTGTTTAGATGGCTTTGATGGAGCTCACTGTTTAGATGGCTTCTGATGCAGTTCACTGTTTAGATGGCTTTGATGCAGTTCACTGTTTAGATGGCTTTGATGCAGTTCACTGTTTAGATGGCTTTGATGGAGCTCACTGTTTAGATGGCTTGATGGAGCTCACTGTTTAGATGGCTCTGATGCAGTTCACTGTTTAGATGGCTTTGATGGAGTTCACTGTTTAGATGGCTTTGATGCAGTTCACTGTTTAGATGGCTTTGATGGAGCTCACTGTTTAGATGGCTTGATGCAGTTCACTGTTTAGATTGGCTTTGATGGAGCTCACTGTTTAGATGGCTTTGATGGAGTTCACTGTTTAGATGGCTCTTGATGCAGTTCACTGTTTAGATGGCTTTGATGCAGTTCACTGTTTAGATGGCTTTGATGCAGCTCACTGTTTAGATGGCTTTGATGCAGTTCACTGTTTAGATGGCTTTGATGCAGCTCACTGTTTAGATGGCTTTGATGGAGCTCACTGTTTAGATGGCTTTGATGGAGTTCACTGTTTAGATGGCTTTGATGCAGTTCACTGTTTAGATGGCTTTGATGCAGTTCACTGTTTAGATGGCTCTGATGCAGTTCACTGTTTAGATGGCTTTGATGGAGCTCACTGTTTAGATGGCTTTGATTGAGCTCACTGTTTAGATGGCTCTGATGCAGTTCACTGTTTAGATGGCTTTGATGCAGCTCACTGTTTAGATGGCTTTGATGGAGCTCACTGTTTAGATGGCTTTGATGCAGCTCACTGTTTAGATGGCTTTGATGCAGTTCACTGTTTAGATGGCTTTGATGCAGTTCACTGTTTAGATGGCTTTGATGGAGTTCACTGTTTAGATGGCTCTGATGCAGTTCACTGTTTAGATGGCTTTGATGCAGCTCACTGTTTAGATGGCTTTGATGCAGTTCACTGTTTAGATGGCTCTGATGCAGTTCACTGTTTAGATGGCTTTGATGCAGTTCACTGTTTAGATGGCTTTGATGCAGTTCACTGTTTAGATGGCTTTGATGCAGTTCACTGTTTAGATGGCTCTGATGCAGTTCACTGTTTAGATGGCTCTGATGCAGTTCACTGTTTAGATGGCTTTGATGCAGTTCACTGTTTAGATGGCTTTGATGCAGTTCACTGTTTAGATGGCTTTGATGCAGCTCACTGTTTAGATGGCTCTGATGCAGCTTCACTGTTTAGATGGCTTTGATGCAGCTCACTGTTTAGATGGCTTTGATGGAGCTCACTGTTTAGATGGCTTTGATGGCAGTTCACTGTTTAGATGGCTTTGATGCAGTTCACTGTTTAGATGGCTTTGATGGAGCTCACTGTTTAGATGGCTTGATGAGTTCACTGTTTAGATGGCTTTGATGCAGCTCACTGTTTAGATGGCTTTGATGCAGTTCACTGTTTAGATGGCTTTGATGGAGCTCACTGTTTAGATGGCTTTGATGCAGCTCACTGTTTAGATGGCTTTGATGCAGTTCACTGTTTAGATGGCTCTGATGCAGTTCACTGTTTAGATGGCTTTGATGCAGTTCACTGTTTAGATGGCTTTGATGCAGCTCACTGTTTAGATGGCTCTGATGCAGCTCACTGTTTAGATGGCTTTGATGGAGCTCACTGTTTAGATGGCTCTGATGCAGTTCACTGTTTAGATGGCTCTGATGCAGTTCACTGTTTAGATGGCTTTGATGCAGTTCACTGTTTAGATGGCTTTGATGCAGTTCACTGTTTAGATGGCTCTGATGCAGTTCACTGTTTAGATGGCTCTGATGCAGTTCACTGTTTAGATGGTTTTGATGCAGTTCACTGTTTAGATGGCTTTGATGCAGTTCACTGTTTAGATGGCTTTGATGCAGTCACTGTTTAGATGGCTTTGATGCAGTTCACTGTTTAGATGGCTTTGATGCAGCTCACTGTTTAGATGGCTTTGATGGAGTTCACTGTTTAGATGGCTTTGATGCAGTTCACTGTTTAGATGGCTTTGATGCAGTTCACTGTTTAGATGGCTTTGATGCAGTTCACTGTTTAGATGGCTTTGATGGAGCTCACTGTTTAGATGGCTTTGATGGAGCTCACTGTTTAGATGGCTTTGATGGAGCTCACTGTTTAGATGGCTTTGATGAGTTCACTGTTTAGATGGCTTTGATGCAGTTCACTGTTTAGATGGCTTTGATGCAGTTCACTGTTTAGATGGCTTTGATGCAGTTCACTGTTTAGATGGCTTTGATGAGCTCACTGTTTAGATGGCTTTGATGCAGCTCACTGTTTAGATGCTTTGATGCAGTTCACTGTTTAGATGGCTTTGATGCAGTTCACTGTTTAGATGGCTTTGATGCAGCTCACTGTTTAGATGGCTTTGATGGAGCTCACTGTTTAGATGGCTTTGATGCAGTTCACTGTTTAGATGGCTTTGATGCAGTTCACTGTTAGATGGCTTGATGCAGCTCACTGTTTAGATGGCTTTGATGCAGTTCACTGTTTAGATGGCTTTGATGCAGCTCACTGTTTAGATGGCTTTGATGAGCTCACTGTTTAGATGGCTCTGATGCAGTTCACTGTTTAGTGCTCTGATACAGTTCACTGTTTAGATGCTTTGATGCAGTTCACTGTTTAGATGGCTTTGATGGAGCTCACTGTTTAGATGGCTTGATGCAGTTCACTGTTTAGATGGCTTTGATGCAGCTCACTGTTTAGATGGCTTTGATGGAGTCACTGTTTAGATGGCTCTGATGCAGTTCACTGTTTAGATGGCTTTGATGCAGCTCACTGTTTAGATGGCTTTGGATGAGCTCACTGTTTAGATGGCTTTGATGGAGCTCACTGTTTAGATGGCTCTGATGCAGCTCACTGTTTAGATGGCTTTGATGGAGCTCACTGTTTAGATGGCTTTGATGGAGCTCACTGTTTAGATGGCTTTGATGCAGTTCACTGTTTAGATGGCTTTGATGAGCTCACTGTTTAGATGGCTCTGATGCAGTTCACTGTTTAGATGGCTTTGATGGAGCTCACTGTTTAGATGGCTTTGATGCAGCTCACTGTTTAGATGGCTTTGATGGAGCTCACTGTTTAGATGGCTTTGATGGAGCTCACTGTTTAGATGGCTTTGATGCAGTTCACTGTTTAGATGGCTCTGATGCAGTTCACTGTTTAGATGGTTTTGATGCAGTTCACTGTTTAGATGGCTTTGATGGAGCTCACTGTTTAGATGGCTTTGATGCAGTTCACTGTTTAGATGGCTTTGATGAGTTCACTGTTTAGATGGCTTTGATGCAGTTCACTGTTTAGATGGCTTTGATGCAGTTCACTGTTTAGATGGCTTTGATGCAGCTCACTGTTTAGATGGCTTTGATGCAGCTCACTGTTTAGATGGCTTTGATGGAGTTCACTGTTTAGATGGCTCTGATGCAGTTCACTGTTTAGATGGCTTTGATGCAGCTCACTGTTTAGATGGCTTTGATGCAGTTCACTGTTTAGATGGCTTTGATGCAGCTCACTGTTTAGATGGCTCTGATGCAGTTCACTGTTTAGATGGCTTTGATGCAGTTCACTGTTTAGATGGCTTTGATGGAGCTCACTGTTTAGATGGCTTTGATGCAGTTCACTGTTTAGATGGCTTTGATGCAGCTCACTGTTTAGATGGCTTTGATGCAGTTCACTGTTTAGATGGCTTTGATGCAGTTCACTGTTTAGATTGCTCTTGATGCAGTTCACTGTTTAGATGGCTTTGATGGAGCTCACTGTTAGATGGCTTTGATGGAGTTCACTGTTTAGATGGCTCTGATGCAGCTCACTGTTTAGATGGCTTTGATGCAGTTCACTGTTTAGATGGCTTTGATGCAGTTCACTGTTTAGATGGCTTTGATGCAGCTCACTGTTTAGATGGCTTTGATGAGCTCACTGTTTAGATGGCTCTGATGCAGTTCACTGTTTAGATGCTTTGATGCAGTTCACTGTTTAGATGGCTTTGATGGAGCTCACTGTTTAGATGGCTTTGATGGAGCTCACTGTTTAGATGGCTTTGATGCAGTTCACTGTTTAGATGGCTTTGATGCAGTTCACTGTTTAGATGGCTTTGATGGAGTTCACTGTTTAGATGGCTCTGATGCAGTTCACTGTTTAGATGGCTTTGATGCAGCTCACTGTTTAGATGGCTTTGATGGAGCTCACTGTTTAGATGGCTCTGATGCAGCTCACTGTTTAGATGGCTTTGATGCAGTCACTGTTTAGATGGCTTTGGATGAGCTCACTGTTTTAGATGGCTTTGATGGAGTTCACTGTTTAGATGGCTTTGATGCAGTTCACTGTTTAGATGGCTTTGATGGAGCTCACTGTTTAGATGGCTCTGATGCAGCTCACTGTTTAGATGGCTTTGATGGAGCTCACTGTTTAGATGGCTCTGATGCAGTTCACTGTTTAGATGGCTTTGATGGAGCTCACTGTTTAGATGGCTTTGATGCAGTTCACTGTTTAGATGGCTTTGATGGAGCTCACTGTTTAGATGGCTTTGATGCAGTTCACTGTTTAGATGGCTTTGATGCAGCTCACTGTTTAGATGGCTTTGATGCAGCTCACTGTTTAGATGGCTTTGATGCAGTTCACTGTTTAGATGGCTTTGATGGAGCTCACTGTTTAGATGGCTTTGATGGAGCTCACTGTTTAGATGGCTTTGATGGAGCTCACTGTTTATATGGCTCTGAGGCAGTTCACTGTTTAGATGGCTCTGATGCAGTTCACTGTTTAGATGGCTCTGATGCAGTTCACTGTTTAGATGGCTTTGATGCAGTTCACTGTTTAGATGGCTTTGATGCAGTTCACTGTTTAGATGGCTCTGATGCAGTTCACTGTTTAGATGGCTTTGATGCAGCTCACTGTTTAGATGGCTTTGATGCAGCTCACTGTTTAGATGGCTTTGATGCAGTTCACTGTTTAGATGGCTTTGATGCAGCTCACTGTTTAGATGGCTTTGATGGAGTTCACTGTTTAGATGGCTCTGATGCAGTTCACTGTTTAGATGGTTTTGATGCAGTTTACTGTTTAGATGGCTTTGATGGAGCTCACTGTTTAGATGGCTTTGATGGAGCTCACTGTTTAGATGGCTCTGATGCAGTTCACTGTTTAGAGTGGCTTTGATGCAGTTCACTGTTTAGATGGCTTTGATGCAGTTCACTGTTTAGATGGCTCTGATGCAGTTCACCGTTAAGATGGCTTTGATTCAGCTCACTGTTTAGATGGTTTTGATCGAGCTCACTGTTTAGATGGCTCTGATGCAGTTCACTGTTTAGATGGCTTTGATGCAGCTCACTGTTTAGATGGCTCTGATGCAGCTCACTGTTTAGATGGCTTTGATGCAGTTCACTGTTTAGATGGCTTTGATGCAGTTCACTGTTTAGATGGCTTTGATGGAGCTCACTGTTTAGATGGCTTTGATGGAGCTCACTGTTTAGATGGCTCTGATGCAGTTCACTGTTTAGATGGCTCTGATGCAGTTCACTGTTTAGATGGCTTTGATGCAGTTCACTGTTTAGATGGCTTTGATGGAGCTCACTGTTTAGATGGCTCTGATGCAGTTCACTGTTTAGATGGCTTTGATGGAGCTCACTGTTTAGATGGCTTTGATGGAGCTCACTGTTTAGATGGCTCTGATGCAATTCACTGTTTAGATGGCTTTGATGCAGCTCACTGTTTAGATGGCTTTGATGAGCTCACTGTTTAGATGGCTTTGATGCAGTTCACTGTTTAGATGGCTCTGATGCAGTTCACTGTTTAGATGGCTTTGATGAGCTCACTGTTTAGATGGCTCTTGATGAGCTCACTGTTTAGATTGATGCAGTTCACTGTTTAGATGGCTTTGATGCAGTTCACTGTTTAGATGGCTTTGATGCAGTTCACTGTTTAGATGGCTTTGATGCAGTTCACTGTTTAGATGGCTTTGATGGAGCTCACTGTTTAGATGGCTCTGATGCAGTTCACTGTTTAGATGGCTTGATGCAGTTCACTGTTTAGATGGCTTTTGATTGAGCTCACTGTTTAGATGGCTCTTGATGCAGTTCACTGTTTAGATGGCTTTGATGGAGCTCACTGTTTAGATGGCTCTGATGCAGTTCACTGTTTAGATGGCTTTGATGCAGCTCACTGTTTAGATGGCTCTGATGCAGTTCACTGTTTAGATGGCTTTGATGCAGTTCACTGTTTAGATGGCTTTGATGCAGCTCACTGTTTAGTGGCTTTTGATGCAGTTCACTGTTTAGATGGCTTTGATGCAGCTCACTGTTTAGATGGCTTTGATGCAGCTCACTGTTTAGATGGCTTGATGCAGTTCACTGTTTAGATGGCTTTGATGGAGCTCACTGTTTAGATGGCTTTGATGCGCTTCACTGTTTAGATGGCTTTGATGGAGCTCACTGTTTTAGATGGCTTTGATGCAGTTCACTGTTTAGATGGCTTTGATGCAGTTCACTGTTTAGATGGCTTTGATGCAGCTCACTGTTTAGATGGCTCTTGATGCAGTTCACTGTTTAGATGGCTTTGATGGAGCTCACTGTTTAGATGGCTCTGATGCAGTTCACTGTTTAGATGGCTTTGATGCAGCTCACTGTTTAGATGGCTTTGATGCAGTTCACTGTTAGATGGCTTTGATGCAGTTCACTGTTTAGATGGCTTTGATGGAGCTCACTGTTTAGATGGCTTTGATGGAGCTCACTGTTTAGATGGCTTTGATGCAGTTCACTGTTTTGATGGCTTTGATGGAGTTCACTGTTTAGATGGCTCTGATGGAGTTCACTGTTTAGATGGCTTTGATGCAGCTCACTGTTTAGATGGCTTTGATGAGCTCACTGTTTAGATGGCTCTGATGCAGTTCACTGTTTAGATGGCTTTGATGCAGCTCACTGTTTAGATGGCTTTGATGGAGCTCACTGTTTAGATGGCTTCTGATGCAGTTCACTGTTTAGATGGCTTTGATGCAGTTCACTGTTTAGATGGCTTTGATGAGCTCACTGTTTAGATGGCTCTGATGCAGTTCACTGTTTATGGCTTTGATGAGCTCACTGTTTAGATGGCTCTGATGCAGTTCACTGTTTAGATGGCTTTGATGGAGTTCACTGTTTAGATGGCTTTGATGCAGTTCACTGTTTAGATGGCTTGATGGAGTTCACTGTTTAGATGGCTTTGATGGAGCTCACTGTTTAGATGGCTTTGATGCAGCTCACTGTTTAGATGGCTTTGATGGAGTTCACTGTTTAGATGGCTCTGATGCAGTTCACTGTTTAGATGGCTTTGATGCGAGTTCACTGTTTAGATGGCTTTGATGGAGCTCACTGTTTAGATGGCTCTGATGCAGTTCACTGTTTAGATGGCTTTGATGCAGCTCACTGTTTAGATGGCTTTGATGGAGTTCACTGTTTAGATGGCTCTGATGCAGTTCACTGTTTAGTGGTTTGATGCAGTTCACTGTTTAGATGGCTTTGATTCAGTTCACTGTTTAGATGGCTTTGATGGAGTTCACTGTTTAGATGGCTCTGATGCAGTTCACTGTTTAGATGCTTTGATGGAGCTCACTGTTTAGATGGCTTTGATGGAGTTCACTGTTTATATGGCTCTGAGGCAGTTCACTGTTTAGATGGCTCTGATGCAGTTCACTGTTTAGATGGCTCTGATGCAGTTCACTGTTTAGATGGCTTTGATGGAGCTCACTGTTTAGATGGCTTGATGCAGCTCACTGTTTAGATGGCTTTGATGCAGTTCACTGTTTAGATGCTTTGATGCAGTTCACTGTTTAGATGGCTTTGATGGAGCTCACTGTTAAATGGCTTTGATGGAGCTCACTGTTTAGATGGCTTTGATGCAGCTCACTGTTTAGATGGCTCTGATGCAGTTCACTGTTTAGATGGCTTTGATGGAGCTCACTGTTAGATGGCTTTGATGCAGTTCACTGTTTAGATGGCTTTGATGCAGCTTCACTGTTTAGATGGCTTTGATGGAGTTCACTGTTTAGATGCTCTGATGCAGTTCACTGTTTAGATGGCTTTGATGCAGTTCACTGTTTAGATGGCTTTGATGGAGCTTCACTGTTTAGATGGCTTTGATGAGCTCACTGTTTAGATGGCTTTGATGCAGTTCACTGTTTAGATGGCTTTGATGAGCTCACTGTTTAGATGGCTTTGATGGCAGTTCACTGTTTAGATGGCTCTGATGCAGTTCACTGTTTTAGATGGCTTTGATGCAGCTCACTGTTTAGATGGCTTTGATGGAGCTCACTGTTTAGATGGCTCTGATGGAGTCACTGTTTAGATGGCTTTGATGCAGTTCACTGTTTAGATGGCTTTGATGAGCTCACTGTTTAGATGGCTTTGATGCAGCTCACTGTTTAGATGGCTTTGATGCAGCTCACTGTTTAGATGGCTTTGATGGAGTTCACTGTTTAGATGGCTTTGATGGACTCACTGTTTAGATGGCTTTGATGCAGCTCACTGTTTAGATGGCTCTGATGCAGTTCACTGTTTAGATGGCTTTGATGGAGTTCACTGTTTAGATGGCTCTGATGCAGTTCACTGTTTAGATGGCTTTGATGGAGCTCACTGTTTAGATGGCTCTGATGCAGTTCACTGTTTAGATGGCTTTGATGCAGCTCACTGTTTAGATGGCTTTGATTGAGCTCACTGTTTAGATGGCTCTGATGCAGTTCACTGTTTAGATGGCTTTGATGAGCTCACTGTTTAGATGGCTTTGAGTCAGCTCACTGTTTAGATGGCTTTGATGCAGTTCACTGTTTAGATGGCTTTGATGCAGCTCACTGTTTAGATGGCTCTGATGCAGTTCACTGTTTAGATGGCTTTGATGGAGCTCACTGTTTAGATGGCTTTGATGGAGCTCACTGTTTAGATGGCTTTGATGGAGTAGTCACTGTTTAGATGGCTTTGATGAGCTCACTGTTTAGATGGCTTTGATGCAGTTCACTGTTTAGATGGCTCTGATGCAGTTCACTGTTTAGATGGTTTGATGCAGTTCACTGTTTAGATGGCTTTGATGCAGCTCACTGTTTAGATGGCTTTGATGCAGTTCACTGTTTAGATGGCTTTGATGCAGCTCACTGTTTAGATGGCTTTGATGCAGCTCACTGTTTAGATGGCTTGATGGAGTTCACTGTTTAGATGGCTCTGATGCAGTTCACTGTTTAGATGGCTTTGATGCAGTTCACTGTTTAGATGGCTTTGATGCAGCTCACTGTTTAGATGGCTCTGATGGAGCTCACTGTTTAGATGGCTTTGATTGCAGTTCACTGTTTAGATGGCTCTGATTAAGTTCACTGTTTAGATGGCTTTGATGGAGCTCACTGTTTAGATGGCTTTGATGCAGTTCACTGTTAGATGGCTTTGATGCAGCTCACTGTTTAGATGGCTTTGATGCAGTTCACTGTTTAGATGGCTCTGATGCAGTTCACTGTTTAGATGGCTTTGATGAGCTCACTGTTTAGATGGCTTTGATGGAGCTCACTGTTTAGATGGCTTGATGCAGTTCACTGTTTAGATGGCTTTGATGCAGTTCACTGTTTAGATGGCTTTGATGGAGCTCACTGTTTAGATGGCTTTGATGCAGCTCACTGTTTAGATGGCTCTGATGCAGTTCACTGTTTAGATGGCTCTGATGCAGTTCACTGTTTAGATGGCTTTGATGCAGTTCACTGTTTAGATGGCTTTGATGCAGTTCACTGTTTAGATGGCTCTGATGGAGTTCACTGTTTAGATGGCTTTGATGCAGTTCACTGTTTAGATGGCTTTGATGGAGTTCACTGTTTAGATGGCTCTGATGCAGTTCACTGTTTAGATGGCTTTGATGCAGTTCACTGTTTAGATGGCTTTGATGCAGCTCACTGTTTAGATGGCTTTGATGAGCTCACTGTTTAGATGGCTCTGATGCAGTTCACTGTTTAGATGGCTTTGATGCAGTTCACTGTTTAGATGCTCTGATGCAGTTCACTGTTTAGATGGCTTTGATGCAGCTCACTGTTTAGATGGCTTGATGCAGCTCACTGTTTAGATGGCTTTGATGCAGTTCACTGTTTAGATTGCTTTGATGCAGTTCACTGTTTAGATGGCTTTGATGGAGCTCACTGTTTAGATGGCTTTGATGCAGCTCACTGTTTATATGGCTTTGATGCAGCTCACTGTTTAGATGGCTCTGATGCAGTTCACTGTTTAGATGGCTTTGATGGAGCTCACTGTTAAGATGGCTCTGATGCAGTTCACTGTTTAGATGGCTTTGATGCAGTTCACTGTTTAGATGGCTTTGATGGAGTTCACTGTTTAGATGGCTCTGATGCAGTTCACTGTTTAGATGGCTTTGATGGAGCTCACTGTTTAGATGGCTTTGATGCAGTTCACTGTTTAGATGGCTTTGATGGAGCTCACTGTTTAGATGGCTCTGATGCAGTTCACTGTTTAGATGGCTTTGATGCAGCTCACTGTTTAGATGGCTTTGATGGAGTTCACTGTTAGATGGCTCTGATGCAGTTCACTGTTTAGATGGCTTTGATGCAGCTTCACTGTTTAGATGGCTTTGATGCAGTTCACTGTTTAGATGGCTTTGATGGAGTTCACTGTTTAGATGGCTTGATGGAGCTCACTGTTTAGATGGCTTTGATGCAGTTCACTGTTTAGATGGCTTTGATGCAGCTCACTGTTTAGATGGCTTTGATGCAGTTCACTGTTTAGATGGCTTTGATGGAGCTCACTGTTAGATGGCTTTGATGCAGCTCACTGTTTAGATGGCTTTGATGCAGCTCACTGTTTAGATGGCTTTGATGGAGCTCACTGTTTAGATGGCTTTGATGCAGTTCACTGTTTAGATGGCTTGATGCAGTTCACTGTTTAGATGGCTTTGATGCAGTTCACTGTTTAGATGGCTCTGATGCAGTTCACTGTTTAGATGGCTTTGATGGAGTTCACTGTTTAGATGGCTCTGATGCAGTTCACTGTTTAGATGGCTCTGATGCAGTTCACTGTTTAGATGGCTCTGATGCAGTTCACTGTTTAGATGGCTTTGATGGAGCTCATTGTTTAGATGCTTTGATGGAGCTCACTGTTTAGATGGCTTTGATGCAGCTCACTGTTTAGATGGCTTTGATGCAGCTTCACTGTTAGATGGCTCTGATGCAGTTCACTGTTTAGATGGCTTTGATGCAGTTCACTGTTTAGATGGCTTTGATGCAGTTCACTGTTTAGATGGCTTGATGCAGTTCACTGTTAGATGGCTTTGATGAGTCACTGTTTAGATGGCTTTGATGGAGCTCACTGTTTAGATGGCTTTGATGGAGCTCACTGTTTAGATGGCTCTGATGCAGTTCACTGTTTAGATGGCTTTGATGCAGCTCACTGTTTAGATGGCTTTGATTCAGCTCACTGTTTAGATGGCTCTGATGCAGTTCACTGTTTAGATGGCTTTGATGCAGCTCACTGTTTAGATGGCTTTGATGGAGCTCACTGTTTAGATGGCTCTGATGCAGTTCACTGTTTAGATGGCTTTGATGCAGCTCACTGTTTAGATGGCTTTGATGGAGCTCACTGTTTAGATGGCTCTGATGCAGCTCACTGTTTAGATGGCTTTGATGCAGTTCACTGTTTAGATGGCTTTGATGCAGTTCACTGTTTAGATGGCTTTGATGGAGTTCACTGTTTAGATGGCTTGATGGAGCTCACTGTTTAGATGGCTTTGATGCAGTTAACTGTTTAGATGGCTTTGATGCAGCTCACTGTTTAGATGGCTTTGATGAGTTCACTGTTTAGATGGCTCTGATGCAGTTCACTGTTTAGATGGCTTTGATGCAGCTCACTGTTTAGATGGCTTTGATGGAGTTCACTGTTTAGATGGCTTTGATGCAGTTCACTGTTTAGATGGCTTTGATGCAGTTCACTGTTTAGATGGCTTTGATGCAGCTCACTGTTTAGATGGCTTTGATGCAGTTCACTGTTTAGATGGCTCTTGATGCAGTTCACTGTTTAGATGGCTTTGATGCAGTTCACTGTTTAGATGGCTTTGATGCAGTTCACTGTTTAGATGGCTTTGATGCAGTTCACTGTTTAGATGGCTTTGATGCAGCTTCACTGTTTAGATGGCTTTGATGCAGTTCACTGTTTAGATGGCTTTGATGGAGCTCACTGTTTAGATGGCTTTGATGGAGCTCACTGTTTAGATGGCTTTGATGCAGCTCACTGTTTAGATGCTTTGATGCAGTTCACTGTTTAGATGGCTCTGATGCAGTTCACTGTTTAGATGGCTTTGATGGAGCTCACTGTTTAGATGGCTTTGATGCAGCTCACTGTTTAGATGGCTTTGATGGAGTTCACTGTTTAGATGGCTCTGATGCAGTTCACTGTTTAGATGGCTTTGATGCAGCTCACTGTTTAGATGGCTCTGATGCAGCTCACTGTTTAGATGGCTTTGATGGAGCTCACTGTTTAGATGGCTCTGATGCAGTTCACTGTTTAGATGGCTTTGATGCAGTTCACTGTTTAGATGGCTCTGATGCAGTTCACTGTTTAGATGGCTCTGATGCAGTTCACTGTTTAGATGGCTTTGATGCAGTTCACTGTTTAGATGGCTTTGATGAGCTCACTGTTTAGATGGCTTTGATGAGTTCACTGTTTAGATGGCTCTGATGCAGTTCACTGTTTAGATGGCTTTGATGCAGCTCACTGTTTAGATGGCTTTGATGCAGTTCACTGTTTAGATGGCTTTGATGCAGTTCACTGTTTAGATGGCTTTGATGCAGTTCACTGTTTAGATGGCTTGATGCAGCTCACTGTTTAGATGGCTTTGATGAGCTTCACTGTTTAGATGGCTTTGATGGAGTTCACTGTTTAGATGGCTTTGATGCAGCTCACTGTTTAGATGCTTTGATGGAGCTCACTGTTTAGATGGCTTTGATGCAGTTCACTGTTTAGATGGCTCTGATGCAGTTCACTGTTTAGATGGCTTTGATGCAGTTCACTGTTTAGATGGCTTTGATGAGCTCACTGTTTAGATGGCTCTGATGCAGTTCACTGTTTAGATGGCTTTGATGCAGCTCACTGTTTAGATGGCTTTGATGCAGTTCACTGTTTAGATGCTTTGATGCAGTTCACTGTTTAGATGGCTTTGATGCAGTTCACTGTTTAGATGGCTTTGATGCAGCTCACTGTTTAGATGGCTTTGATGGAGTTCACTGTTTAGATGGCTCTGATGCAGTTCACTGTTTAGATGGCTTTGATGCAGTTCACTGTTTAGATGGCTTTGATGAGCTCACTGTTTAGATGGCTCTGATATGAGTTCACTGTTTAGATGGCTTTGATGGAGCTCACTGTTTAGATGGCTCTGATGCAGTTCACTGTTTAGATGGCTTTGATGCAGCTCACTGTTTAGATGGCTTTGATGCAGTTCACTGTTTAGATGGCTCTGATGCAGTTCACTGTTTAGATGGCTTTGATGGAGTTCACTGTTTAGATGGCTTTGATGGAGTTCACTGTTTAGATGGCTCTGATGCAGTTCACTGTTTAGATGGCTTTGATGCAGTTCACTGTTTAGATGGCTTTGATGGAGTTCACTGTTTAGATGGCTCTGATGCAGTTCACTGTTTAGATGGCTTTGATGCAGTCACTGTTTAGATGGCTTTGATGAGTCTCACTGTTTAGATGGCTTTGATGCAGCTCACTGTTTAGATGGCTTTGATGCAGTTCACTGTTTAGATGGCTTTGATGCAGTTCACTGTTTAGATGGCTTTGATGCAGTTCACTGTTTAGATGGCTTTGATGGAGCTCACTGTTTAGATGGCTCTGATGCAGTTCACTGTTTAGATGGCTTTGATGCAGTTCACTGTTTAGATGGCTTTGATGGAGCTCACTGTTTAGATGGCTCTGATGATCATCACTGTTTAGATGGCTTTGATGCAGTTCACTGTTTAGATGGCTTTGATGCAGTTCACTGTTTAGATGGCTTTGATGAGTTCACTGTTTAGATGGCTTGATGCAGTTCACTGTTTAGATGGCTTTGATGCAGCTCACTGTTTAGATGGCTTTGATGAGTTCACTGTTTAGATGGCTCTGATGCAGTTCACTGTTTAGATGGCTTTGATGCGGTTCACTGTTAGATGGCTCTGATGCAGTTCACTGTTTAGATGGCTTTGATGGAGCTCACTGTTTAGATGGCTTTGATGGAGCTCACTGTTTAGATGGCTTTGATGCAGTTCACTGTTTAGATGGCTTTGATGCAGTTCACTGTTTAGATGGCTTTGATGGAGTTCACTGTTTAGATGGCTTTGATGCAGCTCACTGTTTAGATGGCTTTGATGCAGCTCACTGTTTAGATGGCTCTGATGCAGTTCACTGTTTTAGATGGCTTTGATGGATCTCACTGTTTAGATGGCTCTGATGCAGTTCACTGTTTAGATGGCTTTGATGCAGCTCACTGTTTAGATGGCTTTGATGGAGTTCACTGTTTAGATGGCTCTGATGCAGTTCACTGTTTAGATGGCTTTGATGCAGTTCACTGTTTAGATGGCTTTGATGCAGCTCACTGTTTAGATGGCTTTGATGGAGCTCACTGTTTAGATGGCTCTGATGCAGTTCACTGTTTAGATGGCTTGATGCAGTTCACTGTTTAGATGGCTTTGATGGAGTTCACTGTTTAGATGGCTCTGATGCAGTTCACTGTTTAGATGGCTTTGATGCAGCTCACTGTTTAGATGGCTTTGATGCAGCTCACTGTTTAGATGGCTTTGATGAGCTCACTGTTTAGATGGCTTTGATGGAGCTCACTGTTTAGATGGCTTTGATGCAGTTCACTGTTTAGATGGCTCTGATGCAGTTCACTGTTTAGATGGCTTTGATGCAGCTCACTGTTTAGATGGCTTTGATGCAGTTCACTGTTTAGATGGCTTTGATGCAGCTCACTGTTTAGATGGCTTTGATGCAGTTCACTGTTTAGATGGCTTTGATGCAGTTCACTGTTTAGATGGCTTTGATGGAGCTCACTGTTTAGATGGCTTTGATGGAGTCACTGTTTAGATGGCTTTGATGCAGTTCACTGTTTAGATGGCTTTGATGAGTTCACTGTTTAGATGGCTTTGATGCAGTTCACTGTTTAGATGGCTTGATGCAGCTCACTGTTTAGATGGCTTTGATGCAGCTCACTGTTTAGATGGCTTGATGCAGCTCACTGTTTAGATGGCTTTGATGAGTTCACTGTTTAGATGGCTTTGATGCAGTTCACTGTTTAGATGGCTTTGATGAGCTCACTGTTTAGATGCTTTGATGGAGTTCACTGTTTAGATGGCTCTGATGCAGTTCACTGTTTAGATGGCTTTGATGCAGCTCACTGTTTAGATGGCTTTGATGGAGCTCACTGTTTAGATGGCTTTGATGCAGCTCACTGTTTAGATGCTTTGATGCAGTTCACTGTTTAGATGGCTTGATGCAGCTCACTGTTTAGATGGCTTTGATGCAGTTCACTGTTTAGATGGCTTTGATGCAGCTCACTGTTTAGATGGCTCTGATGAGTTCACTGTTTAGATGGCTTGATGGAGTTCACTGTTTAGATGGCTCTGATGCAGTTCACTGTTTAGATGGCTTTGATGCAGTTCACTGTTTAGATGGCTTTGATGCAGTTCACTGTTTAGATGGCTTTGATGCAGCTCACTGTTTAGATGGCTTGATGGAGCTCACTGTTTAGATGGCTCTGATGCAGTTCACTGTTTAGATGGCTTTGATGCAGTTCACTGTTTAGATGGCTTTGATGGAGCTCACTGTTTAGATGGCTTTGATGCAGTTCACTGTTTAGATGGCTTTGATGGAGCTCACTGTTTAGATGGCTCTGATGAGTTCACTGTTTAGATGGCTTTGATGCAGTTCACTGTTTAGATGGCTTTGATGCAGTTCACTGTTTAGATGGCTTTGATGCAGTTCACTGTTTAGATGGCTTTGATGCAGTTCACTGTTTAGATTGGCTCTGATGCAGTTCACTGTTTAGATGGCTTTGATGGAGCTCACTGTTTAGATGGCTTTGATGGAGTTCACTGTTTAGATGGCTTTGATGCAGTCACTGTTTAGATGGCTTTGATGCAGTCACTGTTTAGATGGCTTTGATGCAGTTCACTGTTTAGATGGCTTTGATGCGAGTTCACTGTTTAGATGGCTCTGATGCAGTTCACTGTTTAGATGGCTCTGATGCAGTTCACTGTTTAGATGGCTTTGATGCAGCTCACTGTTTAGATGGCTTTGATGGAGTTCACTGTTTAGATGGCTCTGATGCAGTTCACTGTTTAGATGGCTTTGATTGAGCTCACTGTTTAGATGGCTTTGATGCAGTTCACTGTTTAGATGGCTCTGATGCAGTTCACTGTTTAGATGGCTTTGATGCAGTTCACTGTTTAGATGGCTTTGATGCAGCTCACTGTTTAGATGGCTTTGATGGAGTTCACTGTTTAGATGGCTCTGATGCAGTTCACTGTTTAGATGGCTCTGATGCAGTTCACTGTTTAGATGGCTCTGATGCAGTTCACTGTTTAGATGGCTTTGATGGAGCTCACTGTTTAGATGGCTTTGATGGAGCTCACTGTTTAGATGGCTCTGATGCAGTTCACTGTTTAGATGGCTTTGATGCAGTTCACTGTTTAGATGGCTTTGATGCAGCTCACTGTTTAGATGGCTTTGATGCAGTTCACTGTTTAGATGGCTTTGATGCAGCTCACTGTTTAGATGGCTTTGATGCAGTTCACTGTTTAGATGGCTTTGATGGAGTTCACTGTTTAGATGGCTCTGATGCAGTTCACTGTTTAGATGGCTTTGATGCAGCTCACTGTTTAGATGGCTTTGATGGAGTTCACTGTTTAGATGCTCTGATGCAGTTCACTGTTTAGATGGCTTTGATGCAGCTCACTGTTTAGATGGCTTTGATGAGCTCACTGTTTAGATGGCTTTGATGGAGCTCACTGTTTAGATGGCTCTGATGCAGTTCACTGTTTAGATGGCTCTGATGCAGTTCACTGTTTAGATGGCTCTGATGCAGTTCACTGTTTAGATGGCTCTGATGCAGTTCACTGTTTAGATGGCTTTGATGCAGTTCACTGTTTAGATGGCTTTGATGCAGTTCACTGTTTAGATGGCTTTGATGGAGCTCACTGTTTAGATGGCTTTGATGGAGTTCAATGTTTAGATGGCTTTGATGCAGTTCACTGTTTAGATGGCTTTGATGAGTTCACTGTTTAGATGGCTCTGATGCAGTTCACTGTTTAGATGCTTTGATGGAGCTCACTGTTTAGATGGCTTTGATGGAGCTCACTGTTTAGATGGCTTTGATGCAGCTCACTGTTTAGATGGCTTTGATGGAGCTCACTGTTTAGATGGCTTTGATGAGCTCACTGTTTAGATGGCTCTGATGCAGTTCACTGTTTAGATGGCTTTGATGCAGTTCACTGTTTAGATGGCTTTGATGAGTTCACTGTTTAGATGGCTTTGATGCAGTTCACTGTTTAGATGGCTTTGATGCAGTTCACTGTTTAGATGGCTTTGATGCAGTTCACTGTTAGATGGCTTTGATTCAGCTCACTGTTTAGATGGCTTTGATGCAGTTCACTGTTTAGATGGCTTTGATGCAGCTCACTGTTTAGATGGCTTTGATGCAGCTCACTGTTTAGATGGCTTTGATGCAGCTCACTGTTTAGATGGCTTTGATGCAGTTCACTGTTTAGATGGCTTTGATGCAGTTCACTGTTTAGATGGCTTTGATGGAGCTCACTGTTTAGATGGCTTTGATTGAGCTCACTGTTTAGATGGCTTTGATGCAGTTCACTGTTTAGATGGCTTGATGCAGCTCACTGTTTAGATGGCTCTGATGCAGCTCACTGTTTAGATGGCTCTGATGCAGTTCACTGTTTAGATGGTTTGATGCAGTTCACTGTTTAGATGGCTTTGATGCAGCTCACTGTTTAGATGGCTTTGATGAGTTCACTGTTTAGATGGCTTTGATGGAGCTCACTGTTTAGATGGCTTTGATGCAGCTCACTGTTTAGATTGCTTTGATGCAGCTCACTGTTTAGATGGCTTTGATGCAGCTCACTGTTTAGATGGCTTTGATGCAGCTCACTGTTTAGATGGCTTTGATGCAGTTCACTGTTTAGATGGCTTTGATGCAGTTCACTGTTTAGATGGCTTTGATGCAGCTCACTGTTTAGATGGCTTTGATGCAGTTCACTGTTTAGATGGCTTTGATGCAGCTTCACTGTTTAGATGGCTTTGATGAGCTCACTGTTTAGATGGCTCTGATGCAGTTCACTGTTTAGATGGCTTTGATGCAGCTCACTGTTTAGATGGCTTTGATGCAGCTCACTGTTTAGATGGCTTTGATGCAGTTCACTGTTTAGATGGCTTTGATGCAGCTCACTGTTTAGATGGCTTTGATGGAGCTCACTGTTTAGATGGCTTTGATGGAGCTCACTGTTTAGATGGCTCTGATGCAGTTCACTGTTTAGATGGCTTTGATGCAGTTCACTGTTTAGATGGCTCTGATGCAGTTCACTGTTTAGATGGCTTTGATGCAGCTCACTGTTTAGATGGCTTTGATGCAGCTCACTGTTTAGATGGCTCTGATGCAGTTCACTGTTTAGATGGCTTTGATGCAGTTCACTGTTTAGATGGCTTTGATGGAGCTCACTGTTTAGATGGCTTTGATGGAGCTCACTGTTTAGATGGCTTGATGCAGCTCACTGTTAGATGGCTTTGATGCAGTTCACTGTTTAGATGGCTTTGATGGAGCTCACTGTTTAGATGGCTTGATGAGTTCACTGTTTAGATGGCTTTGATGCAGCTCACTGTTTAGATGGCTTTGATGCAGCTCACTGTTTAGATGGCTTTGATGCAGCTCACTGTTTAGATGGCTTTGATACAGCTCACTGTTTAGATGGCTTTGATGGAGCTCACTGTTTAGATGGCTTTGATGGAGCTCACTGTTTAGATGGCTCTGATGCAGTTCACTGTGTAGATGGCTTTGATGCAGCTCACTGTTTGATGGCTTTGATGGAGCTCACTGTTTAGATGGCTCTGATGCAGTTCACTGTTTAGATGGCTTTGATGCAGCTCACTGTTTAGATGGCTTTGATGCAGCTCACTGTTTAGATGGCTTTGATGCAGCTCACTGTTTAGATGGCTCTGATGCAGTTCACTGTTTAGATGGCTTTGATGCAGCTCACTGTTTAGATGGCTTTGATGGAGCTCACTGTTTAGATGGCTCTGATGCAGTTCACTGTTTAGATGGCTTTGATGCAGCTTCACTGTTTAGATGGCTTGGATGCAGTTCACTGTTTAGATGGCTTTGATGGAGCTCACTGTTTAGATGGCTTTGATGCAGTTCACTGTTTAGATGGCTTTGATGGAGTTCACTGTTTAGATGGCTTTGATGCAGTTCACTGTTTAGATGGCTCTGATGCAGCTCACTGTTAGATGGTTTTGATGCAGTTCACTGTTTAGATGGCTTTGATGGAGCTCACTGTTTAGATGGCTTGATGGAGTTCACTGTTTAGATGGCTTTGATGGAGCTCACTGTTTAGATGGCTTGATGCAGTTCACTGTTTAGATGGCTTTGATGCAGTTCACTGTTTAGATGGCTTTGATGCAGTTCACTGTTTAGATGGCTTTGATTGAGCTCACTGTTTAGATGGCTTTGATGCAGCTCACTGTTTAGATGGCTCTGATGCAGTTCACTGTTTAGATGGCTTTGATGCAGTTCACTGTTTAGATGGCTTTGATGGAGCTCACTGTTTAGATGGCTTTGATGAGTTCACTGTTTAGATGGCTTTGATGAGCTCACTGTTTAGATGGCTTTGATGCAGTTCACTGTTTAGATGGCTTTGATGCAGCTCACTGTTTAGATGGCTTTGATGCAGTTCACTGTTTAGATGGCTCTGATGCAGTTCACTGTTTAGATGGCTTTGATGGAGCTCACTGTTTAGATGGCTTTGATGAGCTCACTGTTTAGATGGCTTTGATGCAGTTCACTGTTTAGATGGCTTTGATGCAGTTCACTGTTTAGATGGCTTTGATGGAGCTCACTGTTTAGATGGCTTTGATGAGTTCACTGTTTAGATGGCTTTGATGCAGCTTCACTGTTTAGATGGCTTTGATGCAGTTCACTGTTTAGATGGCTTTGATGGAGCTCACTGTTTAGATGGCTCTGATGCAGTTCACTGTTTAGATGGCTTTGATGCAGTTCACTGTTTAGATGGCTTTGATGCAGTTCACTGTTAGATGGCTTTGATGCAGTCACTGTTTAGATGGCTTTGATGGAGCTCACTGTTTAGATGGCTTTGATGAGCTCACTGTTTAGATGGCTTTGATGCAGTTCACTGTTTAGATGGCTTTGATGCAGCTCACTGTTTAGATGGCTTTGATGCAGCTTCACTGTTTAGATGGCTTTGATGCAGCTCACTGTTTAGATGGCTTTGATGCAGTTCACTGTTTAGATGGCTTTGATGCAGTTCACTGTTTAGATGGCTTTGATGCAGTTCACTGTTTAGATGGCTTTGATGGAGCTTCACTGTTTAGATGGCTCTGATGCAGTTCACTGTTTAGATGGCTTTGATGCAGTTCACTGTTTAGATGGCTCTGATGCAGTTCACTGTTTAGATGGCTTTGATGCAGCTCACTGTTTAGATGGCTCTGATGCAGTTCATGTTTAGATGGCTTTGATGCAGCTCACTGTTTAGATGGTTTGATGCAGTTCACTGTTTAGATGGCTTTGATGCAGTCACTGTTTAGATGGCTCTGATGCAGTTCACTGTTTAGATGGCTCTGATGCAGTTCACTGTTTAGATGGCTTTGATGGAGCTCACTGTTTAGATGGCTTTGATGAGCTCACTGTTTAGATGGCTCTGATGCAGTTCACTGTTTAGATGGCTTTGATGGAGCTCACTGTTTAGATGGCTCTGATGCAGTTCACTGTTTAGATGGCTTGATGGAGTTCACTGTTTAGATGGCTTTGATGAGTTCACTGTTTAGATGGCTTTGATGCAGTTCACTGTTTAGATGGCTTTTGATGCAGCTCACTGTTTAGATGGCTTTGATGCAGCTCACTGTTTAGATGGCTTGATGCAGCTCACTGTTTAGATGGCTTTGATGCAGTTCACTGTTTAGATGGCTTTGATGGAGCTCACTGTTTAGATGGCTTTGATGGAGTTCACTGTTTAGATGGCTTTGATGGAGCTTCACTGTTTAGATGGCTTTGATGAGCTCACTGTTTAGATGGCTTTGATGCAGTTCACTGTTTAGATGGCTCTGATGCAGTTCACTGTTTAGATGGCTTTGATGCAGCTCACTGTTTAGATGGCTTTGATGCAGTTCACTGTTTAGATGGCTTTGATGCAGCTCACTGTTTAGATGGCTTTGATGCAGCTCACTGTTTAGATGGCTTTGATGCAGCTCACTGTTTAGATGGCTCTGATGCAGTTCACTGTTTAGATGGCTTTGATGCAGTTCACTGTTTAGATGGCTTTGATGAGCTCACTGTTTAGATGGCTTTGATGGAGCTCACTGTTTAGATGGCTTTGATGCAGTTCACTGTTTAGATGGCTTTGATGCAGCTCACTGTTTAGATGGCTTTGATGCAGCTCACTGTTTAGATGGCTTTGATGGAGCTCACTGTTTAGATGGCTTGATGCAGCTCACTGTTTAGATGGTTTGATGAGCTCACTGTTTAGATGGCTTTGATGGAGCTCACTGTTTAGATGGCTCTGATGCAGTTCACTGTTTAGATGGCTTTGATGCAGTTCACTGTTTAGATGGCTTTGATGCAGTTCACTGTTTAGATGGCTTTGATGCAGCTCACTGTTTAGATGGCTTTGATGGAGCTCACTGTTTAGATGCTTTGATGAGCTTCACTGTTTAGATGGCTTTGATGCAGTTCACTGTTTAGATGGCTTGATGCAGTTCACTGTTTAGATGGCTTTGATGGAGCTCACTGTTTAGATGGCTTTGATGGAGTTCACTGTTTAGATGGCTTTGATGAGCTCACTGTTTAGATGGCTTTGATGCAGCTCACTGTTTAGATGGCTCTGATGCAGTTCACTGTTTAGATGGCTTTGATGCAGTTCACTGTTTAGATGGCTTTGATGCAGCTCACTGTTTAGATGGCTTTGATGGAGCTCACTGTTTAGATGGCTTTGATGGAGCTCACTGTTTAGATGGCTTGATGCAGTTCACTGTTTAGATGGCTTTGATGCAGTCACTGTTTAGATGGCTTTGATGCAGTTCACTGTTTAGATGGCTTTGATGCAGCTTCACTGTTTAGATGGCTTTGATGAGCTCACTGTTTAGATGGCTTTGATGAGTTCACTGTTTAGATGGCTTTGATGCAGCTCACTGTTTAGATGGCTTTGATGCAGCTCACTGTTTAGATGGCTTTGATTGAGCTCACTGTTTAGATGGCTCTGATGCAGTTCACTGTTTAGATGGCTTTGATGGAGCTCACTGTTAGATGGCTTTGATGGAGCTCACTGTTTAGATGGCTTTGATGCAGTCACTGTTTAGATGGCTTTGATGCAGTTCACTGTTTAATGCTTTTGATGCAGTTCACTGTTTAGATGGCTCTGATGCAGTTCACTGTTTAGATGGCTTTGATGCAGTTCACTGTTTAGATGGCTTTGATTCAGCTCACTGTTTAGATGGCTTTGATGGAGCTCACTGTTTAGATGGCTCTGATGCAGTTCACTGTTTAGATGGCTTTGATGCAGCTCACTGTTTAGATGGCTTTGATGCAGCTCACTGTTTAGATGGCTCTGATGCAGTTCACTGTTTAGATGGCTTTGATGGAGCTCACTGTTTAGATGGCTTTGATGCAGCTCACTGTTTAGATGGCTCTGATGCAGATTCACTGTTTAGATGGTTTTGATGCAGTTCACTGTTTAGATGGCTTTGATGGAGCTCACTGTTTAGATGGCTCTGATGGAGTTCACTGTTTAGATGGCTTTGATGCAGCTCACTGTTTAGATGGCTTTGATGCAGCTCACTGTTTAGATGGCTTTGATGCAGTTCACTGTTTAGATGGCTTTGATGCAGCTCACTGTTTAGATGGCTCTGATGCAGCTCACTGTTTAGATGGCTTTGGTTGAGCTCACTGTTTAGATGGCTCTGATGGAGCTCACTGTTTAGATGGCTTTGATGCAGTTCACTGTTAGATGGCTTTGATGGAGCTCACTGTTTAGATGGCTTTGATGGAGCTCACTGTTTAGATGGCTTTGATGCAGTTCACTGTTTAGATGGCTTTGATTGAGCTCACTGTTTAGATGGCTCTGATTCAGTTCACTGTTTAGATGGCTTTGATGCAGTTCACTGTTTAGATGGCTTTGATGCAGCTCACTGTTTAGATGGCTTTGATGGAGCTCACTGTTTAGATGGCTTTGATGGAGCTCACTGTTTAGATGGCTTTGATGCAGTCACTGTTTAGATGGCTCTGATGCAGTTCACTGTTTAGATGGCTTTGATGCAGTTCACTGTTTAGATGGCTTTGATGAGCTCACTGTTTAGATGGCTTTGATGGAGTTCACTGTTTAGATGGCTTTGATGGAGCTCACTGTTTAGATGGCTTTGATGCAGCTCACTGTTTAGATGGCTTTGATGCAGTTCACTGTTTAGATGGCTTTGATGCAGCTCACTGTTTAGATGGCTTTGGATGGACTTCACTGTTTAGATGGCTTTGATGGAGCTCACTGTTTAGATGGCTTTGATGCAGTTCACTGTTTAGATGGCTCTGATGCAGTTCACTGTTTAGATGGCTTTGATGCAGCTCACTGTTTAGATGGCTTTGATGAGCTCACTGTTCAGATGGCTTTGATGGAGCTCACTGTTTAGATGGCTTTGATGGAGCTCACTGTTTAGATGGCTCTGATGCAGTTCACTGTTTAGATGGCTTTGATGCAGTTCACTGTTTAGATGGCTTTGATGCAGTTCACTGTTTAGATGGCTTTGATGCAGCTTCACTGTTTAGATGGCCTTGATGGAGCTCACTGTTTAGATGGCTCTGATGCAGTTCACTGTTTAGATGGTTTTGATGCAGTCACTGTTTAGATGGCTTTGATGAGCTCACTGTTTAGATGGCTCTGATTGAGTTCACTGTTTAGATGGCTTTGATGGAGCTCACTGTTTAGATGGGTTTGATGGAGCTCACTGTTTAGATGGCTCTGATGAGTTCACTGTTTAGATGGCTCTGATGGAGCTCACTGTTTAGATGGCTCTGATGCAGTTCACTGTTTAGATGGCTTTGATGGAGCTCACTGTTTAGATGGCTTGATGGAGCTCACTGTTTAGATGGTTCGATGCAGTTCACTGTTTAGATGGCTTTGATGGAGCTCACTGTTTAGATGGCTCTGATGCAGTTCACTGTTTAGATGGCTTTGATGGACTTCACTGTTTAGATGGCTTTGATGGAGCTCACTGTTTAGATGGCTTTGATTGAGTTCACTGTTTAGATGGCTTTGATGGAGCTCACTGTTTAGATGGCTTTGATGGAGCTCACTGTTTAGATGGCTTTGATGCAGTTCACTGTTTAGATGGCTCTGATGCAGTTCACTGTTTAGATGGCTCTGATGCAGCTCACTGTTTAGATGGCTTTGATGCAGCTCACTGTTTAGATGGCTCTGATGGAGCTCACTGTTTAGATGGCTTTGATGCAGTCACTGTTTAGATGGCTTTGATGAGCTCACTGTTTAGATGGCTTTGATGGAGCTCACTGTTAGATGGCTTTGATGCAGCTCACTGTTTAGATGGCTCTGATGGAGCTCACTGTTTAGATGGCTCTGATGGAGTTCACTGTTTAGATGCTTTGATGGAGTCACTGTTTAGATGGCTTTGATGCAGCTCACTGTTTAGATGGCTGTGTGGAGCTCACTGTTTAGATGGCTTTGATGGAGCTCACTGTTTAGATGGCTCTGATGAGCTCACTGTTTAGATGGTTCTGTTGTAGTTCACTGTTTAGATGGCTTTGATGGAGCTCACTGTTTAGATGGCTTGATGCAGTTCACTGTTTAGATGGCTTTGATGCAGTTCACTGTTTAGATGGCTTTGATGAGCTCACTGTTTAGATGGCTCTGATGGGCTCACTGTTTAGATGGCTCTGATGCAGTTCACTGTTTAGATGGCTCTGATGCAGTTCACTGTTTAGATGGCTCTGATTGAGTCACTGTTTAGATGGCTTTGATGAGCTCACTGTTTAGATGCTTTGATGAGCTCACTGTTCAGATGGCTCTGATGCAGTTCACTGTTTAGATGGCTTTGATGCAGTTCACTGTTTAGATGGCTTTGATGTTTTTAAACGATAATTAAATTTGTAATGTGCAAGTCCTCTAAACAGAGTCCTGCAATAGTTTCTGTTGTAACATGATACTTAGATGATGTTTACTGCTTTCATTTCCTTTTTCTTAAGTAGCTAAATTCTTGTTTATGTTATGACAGAGCACATTTGTAAAGCCATAGAAACAATTAGAAATGACAATGAAATAAGCAGCATGAGGTATCCTTTGAAGTTTTATTATTGTTTATTTATTAATTTATTTTGCATATTTTTTCTTCACGATAGGTGGTTCATGTCTGTGAGCCCATTGAAAGATGCTACAAAGCCATTAAAGCAGTCAGAGGAAGGCAAACGTAAGTGCTGAAGCTGAAATCCTGTACTACATATATATCAAGGAACATGACATTAAGAGGAATTCATATCTGAATAAGTAGGAGTTCTTCATTAGTTTTCTACAGGAAAACAATTTATAGAAGGTGTATCTGCAGGCTCCGAAAATTCAGAAACATCTATCTTCAACATTCATTATTAAAGTGACATCCAGATTAACCCTTTGAATGCCAACGTCAATTTTTCTCACCTTTATAAAATATACCTAGTAAATTTTTCTCAGATTTTTGCCAAAATTTTGTTAAAAGACTGTAGCCTATGAAATATGATGTCTGTTTGGTCTAAAATTATCAAAAAATTTCAGAAAAATTCATAAAAAATTGGTAAAATGTAGCAGTAAATTTGGTGGGAAAAAATACAGCACTCAAAGGGTTAAATAATTGCCTTACACATAGACTTTCAGACTGTGTATAGTATTACTTTTACTTGAGAATTTTTGTAACATTTCTGCTTTATGTAGGAAGCAATGTAATTATTTCAAGGCATTGGCAGACAAGAACACAGAATGGTTTTTTTTACATTACGCTAAAAACCATGGTTTTTATTATGGAAATATTGCTTTGATATACTTTTTTTGTATTGGTTTGGTGGGATATAGAAGATATATCTGGAAAATGTGTCAACTTGTATGATGCAGATGGTATAAGCCTGGTATAAGTAATGACTGTTGTGTATATAATGACACATAGCTTAAGCTGCTCTATCCTTTGATCAATCTGATTACAGATCTATCATTTGTCATAACAGGGCTCGAAATACTTTTTTCCAACCACCTGTCCACTGGACAAGTTAAAATAAAAAGTGCCTGTCCCAGTGAGAAAAGTACCTGTCCAAAATGGCACAACTTATTCTAAGAAACTATACTGGTAATTTCAACTCACCTGAGACAATGTCCAGAGAAATTGAATGTCATTTTTAATTAGTTTGATAGGAAGTTTTTGACAAAACCAACGAGTGAATCTTGGAAAGTTCAACAAACTCACGTCTGTGTTGTATGCAAAATGGTGTAACAACGCCAACCGTGTCGAGATTGCTCTGAGAATCTCCCAATCTAAGAGATTTGAGACGTGACCTAACGGTAGATAAATCAACATGGCTGACTCCTGTAACAGTGATTAGGTATTATTGACTTTCTTTTACTTTTTTCTGACAGGTAAATATCCAAACAATGATTTTCAAAATTTTAAAAGGTACATAAATTTAAAGGTACAGTGCGTTTCATCTAGGTACCGCAACTCAGCGTATGAGACAGACGCAAGCCACGTACAAAACAGACGATAAGCTTGGGTATCACGACACATTCGAAAGTCACCGACTCATTGATTAATTTCAGTAAACCAGCATGGGGCAGCCGCTCTGTCTAGACTGAGAGATACACTTGATCTACAATGTGTGGCTTTTTAGTTAGTTTCTGTTGAGAATACCTTCACCTCTTGAACTCTTAGCTGAAATTGTAAAAGAAACAGTTACACTGTAGATCAAGTCTAGTCAACTGTTTATCTCTCAGTCTAGACAGCGGCTGCCCCGTGCTGGTTTACTGTAATTTATCGACGAGTCGGTGGCTTTGAAATGTGTCCGTGATACCCAAGCTAATCGTGTGTTTTGTACGTGGATTGTGTCCGTCTCATACGCTGAGTTGCGGTACCTAGGTGAAACGCACTGTATGAATGTTTGCTGTAGTCAATAGGTTGAAATACTGGTTGCAGGCTGAAAAAATCTACCTGTCAACTTGGACAAGTACTTTTCAAAACTACTTGTCCCAGGCCAAATTTCACTTGTCCGGTATAGGCAGACAGGTATTATTTCGAGCCCTGCATAATATGTGATAAACATTGCCATCACACTCAGAGCTATTTTATTCCTGGAAATGTAATTACTTTCAGACAGTTCAGATAGCTGCTCTGCAATTTTTCTTATCTGACTTAATCTGTTCTTTTATTTATTCTGTTTCAGTCATGGTCAACTCAACCTTTCAGTACAGATACATGTACTGTATTGTGACCCCTCTCCTCTACTCCTATGACCTCTGGAAAATCTTGAAGGTCACTGGATTGGCTTGATTGTCACTGACCTTGGTCCGGATCGTTTGTGAGCAGGTGTTCCAAGCCCTTGACTTCCTGACCAAGTTGAAGAGGCAAGGTCATTCACTGTGATATCATGCCTGTAACATTGTGTTGGTGCATTCAACTTCAACCCAGATCAAACTGATCGGCTTTGGAATTGCTCAAAGGCTGTGTATTAAGGTAAGCACACAAAGTCAAAGATAGCATGCCAGATTTGTTTACATTACAACTACTGGTAGAACATAGTTTAACGTCGGTGCACCCCAGATTTCCTGTAAGCAGGTCCACAATTGCCATTGATAACAATAGGTCTGGCTGAAACCATAGTAGTGAAAGACTGAAAATAAAAATTGAAAACCTTGCATGTTGAACTTTTCATTGTTGGCTCTCCATGAATTTACTGTGCTTGTAATTGTATCTTATTGTACATAAAACAAAATTGTACTTTCAAGGATAGTTGACATTTCCTCCAAGATCCAAAATATCAAGTTGAAGTATTTACCATTTAATTTCTTTATGAACCAACCAGCCTTTATATCCATATAGAATATTACAGATTCTTTGCTATGACAATTGTCTGTTACATATTGGTATCATTTACATATTTTTAGAACTACTGCTGTACAGACAGTTTACATGTTCATTATTGTGCTGTTTGTATTCGCTGTACACAGAAACTGGCTTGTACTGTCATACCCATTGGTACAGGTCACCTGAGGTTATCTTTGGACACAAGTACAGTACTCAGGTTGACATACCGTATAGGGTCTTTGGTGCTATCTTTGTGGAGTTATTCACTAGCATATATTCACTAGCATATGTATCTTTCCAGCATCACATCAGGTATGTCTCTATAGTGTGACAGTTGACATAGAGTACATCAATTTAGATAGAAGTATGCCTTTGTATCTCTTACCAGAAAATGATTTATAGTCTTGGATCTCATGTTGAACATCAGAATATACACATCAAAAAGCAGTGAGGCTTTTTCACTTGTCTGTGTTCAACCAATTTCTCAAGCAATTTGTCTGATGCTTGACTGTTCCTTTTGTATTCTGCATCTGATGGACAACTCAAATATCAGGTTGGAAAATATTCATTCTATTGTTCATGTACATGATGTTTGCTTTATATTCACCAACCATATCTGTCTATCTCATTCTTTCCTAGCATGACCTAGCTGATGAAGAGGATGATCAGAGTGTTTGGTTTGCCTCCAAGAGATATGTTGGCAAATGGACAGAGTACTCACTATTTCTTTGACAAGCTGAACAAGGACAATACCAATTAAGGATCCTGATATAGTCAGACAAAGGTCAGTGGTACATGTACAGATACTGTTTTGTTCAATTCCTTTTCTCAAAGTTCAAGGTGATTTTGACTGTTTGACCAATTAGGAAATGATATAAATACAAGATAATTGCAGAGTTGAAGGGAGTGATGAGGAACAGTATGTCAAAAGTCTGAAAAAAGTTTTTGTAGAATAGATTTGATGAGCTTTGTTACTGTGAGGGTTGAGTCTCAATCAGTGAAAAATAATTATAAATTTCTGAATATTCAGTTCATTTGCTGACATTTACCCAGTCTGTTTATCACCATTGCAAAACAGTCAGATTCCACAATCATAGCATCCCTTACGAAAGATCAAAATTTGCCACAAGTTTGCATTCCTTATTTGTTACAAGCTTGATACAAATTCTGACATCCAAACAAGCACCAATCTTGCTTGTCAGTTATATACACTTTGATTCAAACATAGGCTAAGTTTGCAGCCAAGTATGTGTGGAGAGTGTGATGAACATTGCACCAAGTTTGTACAGAGAATGTAGAGGTCATTTTGTTTTTGTTTGTATTGAGTGTGCACCAAGCTTGGAGATGGGGGGGATTCAATATCTGGGTCATGGTATCTGTTGCCTTAGCAACAGCAGACCTACTGTTGCCCTGGTAACATTTCAGGGGATTTCGATGATTGTAATTCCTGACAGCGTCTTTTTCAAAGTAATGCTCACACAACATGTGGTACATGACATCATCGTGCTGCTACTCCCCATTGTATTGTATACAAATGATAATTTCTAAACTGGCTTATAAATGTACACTCTTTAGATATGTTTACCTTGTGAGCAGCAGATTCTAAAATTCACCTTAGAGTCATGTATCCAGATGTTAGGTTGAACATCTATGAAAAAGTTGAGAGGATATTACTACATCGAACACGCGCTCACCCTACGACACATTCAACTATACTACACTGTAAAAAGAAAAAACTTCTCACACAATAATTTTGTTAACTAAAAAACACAATATATTACTGTAGAATAAAACAGTATCTCTACTATAATAAACATACAATCTTTGTACTTTATACATAAAATGAGCTGTAAAATATATGTACAGTACACTCTAATTCAAAACATTCCCTGACAATGGAATTTAGATTGAAAAATGGTAAATTCTGTCTCTTTAAAGAAGATCATACAGATCACAATTTTTTTTAATGTGTACCAAATAGAAACTGAGTGGTGAAAAAATATTAAAGTCTCATAGATAGTTAACTATGAAAAACTTATTCAAAAAATTTTGTAATTTTTGTGACATATATACTTTTGTTGACGAATAAAATTCACTTTAAACATTTCAAAATACCTTTCCGATTGAATGTACATGGAAAACATAGAGAGTTTTAACTTAATGTTGTATTATTACATGTTCAAATCAAAACGCAAAATCATCGAAAAACATTGTCCAGAGCTACAAAAAAAAAAAACTTCATGGGATGACCTTGACTTAACAGCGATATTTGAACAGACACTTAGTGTTCAGTCCAACTTCAAAAAGCAAACAACTAAACACAACCACATTCCACATCACTTGGATGATAGATTAGTTCCGCCGAGTATGGCGCGTAATCAAGGCCAATATTCTAACTCCCAATTTTCAACCATACAACTCGACATTCAACATTCAAACTCCCCATTTTCAACTATACAAAGCGACATTCAACATTCAAACTCCCAATTTTCAACTATACAACTCGACATTCAACATTCAAACTCCCCATTTTCAACTATAGGGCCTACAAGCGACATTCAACATTCAAACTCCCCATTTTCAACTATACAAAGCGACATTCAACATTCAAACTCCCCATTTTCAACTATACAACTCGACATTTTCAACTTTCGAACTCCCAATTTTCAACTTTCGAACTCCACACATTCAACTTTCGAACTCCACATTTTCAACTATGGAACTCAACATTTTGGATTCGTATTCCGCATTTTCAACTATCGAAGTCATAGGTCCCCCTAGACCACTAGCCAGCGAACACAAGCAAAATTAGCATACATATAGTCAAATACGACTTAAAAAATCGTCGGTGTCATTTTACATGAAACTACTTATCACTTTGTTAGGGAGTCCAAACATATGGTGACCTCGCAGTTAATTTTGGACGACACCGGGTTCGTTAGTGACCACGTCAGTGGTAGTTTGTCTAGGCTGCTACTTGACCTTGACCAGCCCGACAGACGGGGAGATGTGTCACGTAGGTGTGAGAGTCTTGTTAGACTTTTGTCACAGTTAGGCCTAAGTGGCATTTGAATGTGTAGTGAGCGTATTGTCCAGCTGGTGCAAGCCGCTCAACGTGAAATACATGATGTTGAACATAGTGGTCACGGTGTAATAAAGGGAAAGTGGCTTCACTCATCAGCCATCTCGTCTTGTATGTGGTTTGGTGTGTTTAGTGTTAGCTCTGCATTGCACTGGGCTGTGTGTTACCGGCGTTATACGGCCTCCCACTACATGTGGTGGGAGGCCGTATAACGCCGGTAACACACAGCCCTGCTTAGCCCTGCGTACGATGCTGTGTGTTCCGCTACAGCTAATCGCCACGCTCACCAGGCGATTAGCTGTAGCGGAACACACAGCATCGTACGCAGGGCTAAGCAGGCGATTAGCTGTAGCGGAACACACAGCATCGTACGCAGGGCTAAGCCCTGCCATGCAGAGCTAGTTTAGTGTTTGAGTTGTGTTTTGGCTGTAATAGTGTGGAAATTAATAAAGCCTCCGAGTTGTTAATTTTAAAATAAGCCATGGCGAGCCACGCATGCATGCTCTTGATTAGACGACATGATAGCGACTGAATTAGGCCTAAGTGATGGCGGGGGTCGGCGGTAAATCTTGATAGCATCACAAGTGTTTCCGTCCATATTTTTGGACCCTCTAGAACATCACACAGGAATAACTCTAAAACTCCGAAACGTCATGTGACGTATCTATGACGCGTTCTGACGTAGTATAGCCCAGAAGGAAAAACGTGGGTAACTACAATGAAGCAAGTTAGGGATGCCTAGGGAGAATGCGAATCCTAAATGTTGAGTTCGAGAGTTGAAAATGTGGAGTTCGAAAGTTGAAAATGGGGAATAGCAATCCCAAATGTTGAGTTCGATAGTTGAATGTTGAGTTGTAAGCTTATAGTTGAAAATGGGGAGTTTGAATGTTGAATGTCGAGTTGTATAGTTGAAAATGGGGAGTTTGAATGTTGAATGTCGCTTTGTATAGTTGAAAATGGGGAGTTTGAATGTTGAATGTCGCTTTGTATAGTTGAAAATGGGGAGTTTGAATGTTGAATGTCGAGTTGTATAGTTGAAAATGGGGAGTTTGAATGTTGAATGTCGCTTTGTATAGTTGAAAATGGGGAGTTTGAATGTTGAATGTCGCTTTGTACAGTTGAAAATGGGGAGTTTGAATGTTGAATGTCGCTTTGTATAGTTGAAAATGGGGAGTTTGAATGTTGAATGTCGCTTTGTATAGTTGAAAATGGGAGTTTGAATGTTGAATGTCGAGTTGTATAGTTGAAAATTGGGAGTTAGAATATGGCCTTGATTACGCGCCATACGCCGAGTCCAAATATTGCTTCCACCGTAAGATACTGACAACTGTGACAAAAATAACTCTGCCATGTCCGATTTGTCCAATGCACAGCATGCAGTGGAGTTTCTATCATGAGAACCAATGCAATGATCGATAGGGACAGTCTCACTTCTTGTCATCATGATGTTCTCAATGAACAGTGGTTGGTTTGAAATGGTCCTCTGTGGCATATGGAAAGTGTCAAAGCAGCAAACTCTAGCTTGAAACTTAACTGAAATCCCGCGGAATTGTCCAAGGTCATTGAGTGTATAACGGACATCCATGATCCACTGAATGTGTTTAACTTACATAAACTCTCGGTGTCGAACGGAGGCAATGTGTCCTTCATCAAACAACAATTGTACTCCCAAATCTCTTCTTTGTTCCCTTAATCGTCCGATGACAGAAATAGTCTACAATTTCTCGCCAAAACGGCAGGTAAAAACGTTGTAGATTTGACTGCTGAAGCAGTGCATGATCCATGACTTGCTATGGTGCAGTGGAATTCAAATGCTGGTGTTGGCCAAATTAGCCAATCAAGTGTCTCTCTTCATGACATGTGATCTTGTAAGGTCGAAGTTCAAATACATAATTGGCTGTGTGACCTGTGACCTCGATGCTCTCATTTATCTGAAACGTCAGTTTCTCGAGAAATGGGAGAGTATATTACTTTTTTACCAACTTTTATGCACTTGAAATCAATCATTTGAAGACATTTGGTGTCAGCTGGGATCCATGGTCTTTGGACATGTGTAATAATGCAAGTATCATTTATAGCCGTGGCAATGACTTTTCCCTGCTCTGAGCGTACTGGTATGACAGTGTGAATGTGTTTTGGCGGACACATGACAGGTACTTTCAGTGGTTACGACTAGTGAACGGAACAAAAAAGTCTTTAAATGGAATTCGAGTACCATTTTTGGATCCTTATCATTTAAAATATGTCCAAGGAAATTGTTTGAAAAATGGCAGCTTAGTTGACTTTGATGTTTTTCATTCATGATGTTGCAATGGTTTGATATGGAGGTAGCTACCTCAATGGTTTTTATAAATTTGTGCATTCCACACGTAACCTAATTCATATGTGTTTAACAACCGAGAGTATTTGAAAAATTTTTGAATAAAAAGAATTAATTTGTCATTTTGTACAATGAACACAGGGTACATAGTTCGATCATTGTTTCAATTCTGTGACAAAACAGTGCCACGTGGGACAGCTAAAAAAATCTGAAGTTTGTACCAAACTTGATTTGTATTTCACATATATCTACAAACTTGGTACAAATGTCACAACTACCATGGTGAAAATCCCATAGTGTGTACCAAACTCGTACAAACTTTGTGCATATTTCACATGTTCAATTAAAGTGTGTATTAAATTTGTAACATATATGTACTAATATGTAGCAAGTTTTGATCTTTCGTACGGGATGACAAATCTGTAATCAGTTTTTTGCCTGACCTTTGAAAGTGTAAAGAGTATAGCTATTAAACCAGTACTACATAATTAGACCTATTCAGTAAACACATGAATTGTTTCAGGTGACACCAATGGAGCGCCCTCTAGAGCAGAGTATCCGATTATTGAGAATGAATCGTGGACCAGTAGGCACCAGACCTCAATACAAGACAAGCAAGAAGGAGACTGCCAAGTTCATTGATTTCTTGCAGCAGTAAGTTTTTACTTTTATAAACCAGCTTTATCTCAGCCAGTATTTTGTGTGCCTGATTGTATATCTGAATTGTAATTGTCAATCACTGGGCATCTAGGGTTTTTGTAGAACTAGAAACCCAGTGATGTGGAAATTTTCAAAGCATACGCAAATATATCAATGAAAGAATGTTCTAATAATCATTGTCACTGTTCTGAGTTTGATGCATATCACAATGATATAATGGACTTAGGCAGACCTACATGTAGTATTAAACAAGCTTTCATTGATGATGATTTCACAATTCAGCATTTTTCCATATTGCTTGTATATTTTAATACATGTTTTTGTTAAAAATAACAATCCAACAGGCATACATTAACACAATATATAAGGTTTCTGATGGAATTCATTTGGCAAGGAGAACTATGGGAAGTTAAGAGATTTGGTATTTTGTGTCTTAATATGCATAATTGTAACACGCCACATGCTCATTCTGTGTCATGATTTGCCAGAATACGTCACATGATGAGAAAATAGATATGTCTATTCCCAAAAAGTGACATCACAGGGTATTTTTTGAAAAATTATTTCCCTAGGGAAATATTTTGACCAAATTTGGAAAAGTGCCCGCTCACGTGACCGTAGTGTCATCTGCAACTTTCAAACAATGGCGAGTGACTAGAACATGATGTGGGCCGGGATGAGAGACGAGCCTCTCTTAAAAAGAAGGATTTTCCTTTCAAACAGCCTAGGAACTTGAACAGCTCATCGACAAAAAAGATTCAAGAGCAACCAAAGATATTGCTTGGTATGCTTAGAATATTTTTTGGAAGAAAGTGATACTATGTACTTCAGATGTAACTTGAACCGCTATGGAATATAAATTTTTAGTACTTTGTGCCCTGTGGGCACAAGGTACTAATGTGATGGCGCGGCCCAATACGGCCAACATAGTGGGCCGTATGCTGTGGACGCAGGTATCTCAGAAACGCTTCAGTAACTTTTTCTGAAATTTGGTCTGGTGGTCACTTGGGCATGTATCTCAAACGGTCTTTTTTCATTTTTTGATTGAATCATTTTAAGTCACTTTTTTAGCTTTTTTCTGAAAACCACTATTTTCAGTTTTTCCTCAAAACCACTGATTTGATTATTGTGATGTTTGGCATGGGTGTTCGTATAGTTGAAATACCGTCAGAAATGTTCAAATTTTGGTGATACATGCCTTACATTATTTTTAGTCCCCACGGACACCGTCCGGGGGGACTTATAGGTTTGGTCATGTCCGTGCGTCCGTCCGTCCGTCCGTCCGTCCGTCCGTCCGTCCGTTCACGCAGATATCTCAGAGACGCCTGGAGCGATTTTGTTCAAACTTGGTACAAGGATAGTACCATACCTCATACAGATGCACGTCGATTTGTTTCACAATGCGATCAAATTTGGCCGTGGTAGAGGACTTTTTAGTTTTCACCTCCATAGACTCCCATGTATAAGGCAGACCATAGACTCCCATGTATAAGGCAGACCATAGACTCCCATGTATAAGGCAGTCCATAGACTCCCATGTATAAGGCAGACCATAGACTCCCATGTATAAGGCAGTCCATAGACTCCCATGTATAGGCAGTCCATAGACTCCCATGTATAAGGAAGTCCATAGACTCCCATGTATAAGGCAGTCCATAGACTCCCATGTATAAGCCAGTACATAAGCTCCCATGTATAAGGCCAAGATAAATAAAAATTTAGTTTCTCATCATATTCATATTGCAAAAAGGATGCAGTGACACAGTTTTTAGTCCCCACAGATAAAGTCCAGGGGGCTCATAGATTGGGTCATGTCAGTCCGGGAGTCCATCCGTTCACGCAGATATCTCAGACACTTTGACAAAATGTCATGTGACCTTGGTGACCTTTGACCTCGAATATACATATTTGTCCATAACTCAGTAACCACAAGTGGTAAACCTTTCATATATGGTATGATGGGACACCCTATGACGCCACATATGTACCTCATTAATTATGTGCATATCTAATTTTGAGCGAGCCAATAGAGCTAGAGGTCTGATTTTTGGTATATATGGATAAATTAGCAATACAATTTTTTTGACAAAATGTCACGTGACCTTGGTGACCTTTAACCTCAATATACATATTTGTCCATAACTCAGTAATCACTAATGCTACACCCTTCATATTTGGTATGATGGGACACCTTATGACACCACATATTGTACCTCATTAATTATGTGCATATCTAATTTGAACGAGCCAATAGAGCCAGAGGTCTGATTTTTGGTATGTAGGGATAACTTAGCAATACAATTTTTTTGACAAAATGTCAAGTGATCTCAATGACCTTTGACCTCAAATATACATATTTGTGCATAACTCAGTAACCACAAGTGCTACACTCTTCATATTTGGTATGATGGGACACCTTATGACACCACATATTGTACCTCATTAATTATATGCATATGTAATTTTGAGCGAGCCAAAAGAGCTAGAGGTGTGATTTTTGGTATATAGGGATAACTTAGCAATACAATTATTTTGAAAAATGTAATGTGACCTAAATGACCTTTGACCTCAAATATACATATTTGTCCAAAACTCAGTAACCACAAATGCTACACCCTTCATATTTGGTATGATGGGACACTTATGACGCCACATATTGTACCTCATTAATTATGCACATATCTAATTTTGAGTGAGCGAATAGAGCTAGAGGTCTGATTTTTGGTATATAGGGATAACTTAGCAATACAATTTTTTTGCCAAAATGTCACGTGACCTGGTGACCTTTGACCTCAAATATACATATTTGTCCATAACTCAGTAACCACAAGTGCTACACCCTTCTATATGGTATGATGGGACACCTTATGACGCCACATATTGTGCATTCCATAAATTTGTGCATTCCACACGTAACCTAATTCATATGTGTTTAACAACCGAGAGTATTTGAAAAATTTTTGAATAAAAAAGAATTAATTTGTCATTTTGTACAATGAACACAGGGTACATAGTTCGATCATTGTTTCAATTCTGTGACAAAACAGTGCCACGTGGGACAGCTAAAAAAATCTGAAGTTTGTACCAAACTTGATTTGTATTTCACATATATCTACAAACTTGGTACAAATGTCACAACTACCATGGTGAAAATCCCATAGTGTGTACCAAACTCGTACAAACTTTGTGCATATTTCACATGTTCAATTAAAGTGTGTATTAAATTTGTAACATATATGTACTAATATGTAGCAAGTTTTGATCTTTCGTACGGGATGACAAATCTGTAATCAGTTTTTGCCTGACCTTTGAAAGTGTAAAGAGTATAGCTATTAAACCAGTACTACATAATTAGACCTATTCAGTAAACACATGAATTGTTTCAGGTGACACCAATGGAGCGCCCTCTAGAGCAGAGTATCCGATTATTGAGAATGAATCGTGGACCAGTAGGCACCAGACCTCAATACAAGACAAGCAAGAAGGAGACTGCCAAGTTCATTGATTTCTTGCAGCAGTAAGTTTTTACTTTTATAAACCAGCTTTATCTCAGCCAGTATTTTGTGTGCCTGATTGTATATCTGAATTGTAATTGTCAATCACTGGGCATCTAGGGTTTTGTAGAACTAGAAACCCAGTGATGTGGAAATTTTCAAAGCATACGCAAATATATCAATGAAGAATGTTCTAATAATCATTGTCACTGTTCTGAGTTTGATGCATATCACAATGATATAATGGACTTAGGCAGACCTACATGTAGTATTAAACAAGCTTTCATTGATGATGATTTCACAATTCAGCATTTTTCCATATTGCTTGTATATTTTAATACATGTTTTTGTTAAAAATAACAATCCAACAGGCATACATTAACACAATATATAAGGTTTCTGATGGAATTCATTTGGCAAGGAGAACTATGGGAAGTTAAGAGATTTGGTATTTTTGTGTCTTAATATGCATAATTGTAACACGCCACATGCTCATTCTGTGTCATGATTTGCCAGAATACGTCACATGATGAGAAAATAGATATGTCTATTCCCAAAAAGTGACATCACAGGGTATTTTTTGAAAAATTATTTCCCTAGGGAAATATTTTTGATCAAATTTGGAAAAGTGCCCGGTCACGTGACCTTAGTGTCGTCTGCAACTTTCAAACAATGGCGAGTGACTAGAACATGATGTAGGCCCGGGATGAGAGACGAGCCTCTCTCTAAAAAAGAAGGATTTTCCTTTCAAACAGCCTAGGAACTTGAACAGCTCATCGACAAAAAAGATTCAAGAGCAACCAAAGATATTGCTTGGTATGCTTAGAATATTTTTTGGAAGAAAGTGATACTATGTACTTCAGATGTAACTTGAACCGCTATGGAATATAAATTTTTAGTACTTTGTGCCCTGTGGGCACAAGGTACTAATGTGATGGCGCGGCCCAATACGGCCAACATAGTGGGCCGTATGCTGTGGACGCAGGTATCTCAGAAACGCTTCAGTAACTTTTTCTGAAATTTGGTCTGGTGGTCACTTGGGCATGTATCTCAAACGGTCTTTTTTCATTTTTTGATTGAATCATTTTAAAGTCACTTTTTTAGCTTTTTTCTGAAACCACTATTTTCAGTTTTTCCTCAAACCACTGATTTGATTATTGTGATGTTTGGCATGGGTGTTCGTATAGTTGAAATACCGTCAGAAATGTTCAAATTTTGGTGATACATGCCTTACATTATTTTTAGTCCCCACGGACACCGTCCGGGGGGACTTATAGGTTTGGTCATGTCCGTGCGTCCGTGCGTCCGTCCGTCCGTCCGTCCGTCCGTCCGTTCACGCAGATATCTCAGAGACGCCTGGAGCGATTTTGTTCAAACTTGGTACAAGGATAGTACCATACCTCATACAGATGCACGTCGATTTGTTTCACAATGCGATCAAATTTGGCCGTGGTAGAGGACTTTTTAGTTTTCACCTCCATAGACTCCCATGTATAAGGCAGACCATAGACTCCCATGTATAAGGCAGACCATAGACTCCCATGTATAAGGCAGTCCATAGACTCCCATGTATAAGGCAGACCATAGACTCCCATGTATAAGGCAGTCCATAGACTCCCATGTATAAGGCAGTCCATAGACTCCCATGTATAAGGAAGTCCATAGACTCCCATGTATAAGGCAGTCCATAGACTCCCATGTATAAGCCAGTACATAGGCTCCCATGTATAAGGCCAAGATAAATAAAAATTTAGTTTCTCATCATATTCATATTGCAAAAAGGATGCAGTGACACAGTTTTTAGTCCCCACAGATAAAGTCCAGGGGGCTCATAGATTGGGTCATGTCAGTCCGTGAGTCCATCCGTTCACGCAGATATCTCAGACACTTTGACAAAATGTCATGTGACCTTGGTGACCTTTGACCTCGAATATACATATTTGTCCATAACTCAGTAACCACAAGTGGTAAACCTTTCATATATGGTATGATGGGACACCCTATGACGCCACATATTGTACCTCATTAATTATGTGCATATCTAATTTTGAGCGAGCCAATAGAGCTAGAGGTCTGATTTTTGGTATATATGGATAACTTAGCAATACAATTTTTTTGACAAAATGTCACGTGACCTTGGTGACCTTTAATCTCAAATATACATATTTGTCCATAACTCAGTAATCACTAATGCTACACCCTTCATATTTGGTATGATGGGACACCTTATGACACCACATATTGTACCTCATTAATTATGTGCATATCTAATTTTGAACGAGCCAATAGAGCCAGAGGTCTGATTTTTGGTATGTAGGGATAACTTAGCAATACAATTTTTTTGACAAAATGTCAAGTGATCTCAATGACCTTTGACCTCAAATATACATATTTGTCCATAACTCAGTAACCACAAGTGCTACACCCTTCATATATGGTATGATGGGACACCTATGACGCCACATATTGTGCATTCCATAAATTTGTGCATTCCACACGTAACCTAATTCATATGTGTTTAACAACCGAGAGTATTTGAAAAATTTTTGAATAAAAAAGAATTAATTTGTCATTTTGTACAATGAACACAGGGTACATAGTTCGATCATTGTTTCAATTCTGTGACAAAACAGTGCCACGTGGGACAGCTAAAAAAATCTGAAGTTTGTACCAAACTTGATTTGTATTTCACATATATCTACAAACTTGGTACAAATGTCACAACTACCATGGTGAAAATCCCATAGTGTGTACCAAACTCGTACAAACTTTGTGCATATTTCACATGTTCAATTAAAGTGTGTATAAATTTGTAACATATATGTACTAATATGTAGCAAGTTTTGATCTTTCGTACGGGATGACAAATCTGTAATCAGTTTTTTGCCTGACCTTTGAAAGTGTAAAGAGTATAGCTATTAAACCAGTACTACATAATTAGACCTATTCAGTAAACACATGAATTGTTTCAGGTGACACCAATGGAGCGCCCTCTAGAGCAGAGTATCCGATTATTGAGAATGAATCGTGGACCAGTAGGCACCAGACCTCAATACAAGACAAGCAAGAAGGAGACTGCCAAGTTCATTGATTTCTTGCAGCAGTAAGTTTTTACTTTTATAAACCAGCTTTATCTCAGCCAGTATTTTGTGTGCCTGATTGTATATCTGAATTGTAATTGTCAATCACTGGGCATCTAGGGTTTTTGTAGAACTAGAAACCCAGTGATGTGGAAATTTTCAAAGCATACGCAAATATATCAATGAAGAATGTTCTAATAATCTTGTCACTGTTCTGAGTTTGATGCATATCACAATGATATAATGGACTTAGGCAGACCTACATGTAGTATTAAACAAGCTTTCATTGATGATGATTTCACAATTCAGCATTTTTCCATATTGCTTGTATATTTTAATACATGTTTTTGTTAAAAATAACAATCCAACAGGCATACATTAACACAATATATAAGGTTTCTGATGGAATTCATTTGGCAAGGAGAACTATGGGAAGTTAAGAGATTTGGTATTTTGTGTCTTAATATGCATAATTGTAACACGCCACATGCTCATTCTGTGTCATGATTTGCCAGAATACGTCACATGATGAGAAAATAGATATGTCTATTCCCAAAAAGTGACATCACAGGGTATTTTTTGAAAAATTATTTCCCTAGGGAAATATTTTTGATCAAATTTGGAAAAGTGCACGGTCACGTGACCTTAGTGTCGTCTGCAACTTTCAAACAATGGCGAGTGACTAGAACATGATGTAGGCCCGGGATGAGAGACGAGCCTCTCTCTAAAAAAGAAGGATTTTCCTTTCAAACAGCCTAGGAACTTGAACAGCTCATCGACAAAAAAGATTCAAGAGCAACCAAGGATGATGCTTGGTATTAGAATATTTTTTGGAAGAAAGTGATACTATGTACTTCAGATGTAACTTGAACCGCTATGGAATATAAATTTTTAGTACTTTGTGCCCTGTGGGCACAAGGTACTAATGTGATGGCGCGGCCCAATCATGCCTGTATTGCCAACATAGTGGGCCGTATGCTGTGGACGCAGGTATCTCAGAAACGCTTCAGTAACTTTTTCTGAAATTTGGTCTGGTGGTCACTTGGGCATGTATCTCAAACGGTCTTTTTTCATTTTTTGATTGAATCATTTTAAAGTCACTTTTTTAGCTTTTTTATGAAAACTACTATTTTCAATTTTTCCTCAAAACCACCGACTTTATTATTGTGATGTTTGGCACGGGTGTTCGTATAGTTGAAATACCGTCAGAAATGTTCAAATTTTGGTGATACATGCCTTACATTATTTTTAGTCCCCACGGACACCGTCCGGGGGGACTTATAGGTTTGGTCATGTCCGTGCGTCCGTCCATCCGTCCGTCCGTCCGTCCGTCCGTCCGTTCACGCAGATATCTCAGAGACGCCTGGAGCGATTTTGTTCAAACTTGGTACAAGGGTAGTACCATACCTCATACAGATGCACGTCGATTTGTTTCACAATGCGATCAAATTTGGCCGTGGTAGAGGACTTTTAGTTTTCACCTCCATAGACTCCCATGTATAAGGCAGACCATAGACTCCCATGTATAAGGCAGACCATAGACCCCATGTATAAGGCAGTCCATAGACTCCCATGTATAAGGCAGACCATAGACTCCCATGTATAAGGCAGTCCATAGACTCCCATGTATAAGGCAGTCCATAGACTCCCATGTATAAGGAAGTCCATAGACTCCCATGTATAAGGCAGTCCATAGACTCCCATGTATAAGCCAGTACATAGGCTCCCATGTATAAGGCCAAGATAAATAAAAATTTAGTTTCTCATCATATTCATATTGCAAAAAGGATGCAGTGACACAGTTTTTAGTCCCCACAGATAAAGTCCAGGGGGCTCATAGATTGGGTCATGTCAGTCCGTGAGTCCATCCGTTCACGCAGATATCTCAGACACTTTGACAAAATGTCATGTGACCTTGGTGACCTTTGACCTCGAATATACATATTTGTCCATAACTCAGTAACCACAAGTGGTAAACCTTTCATATATGGTATGATGGGACACCCTATGACGCCACATATTGTACCTCATTAATTATGTGCATATCTAATTTTGAGCGAGCCAATAGAGCTAGAGGTCTGATTTTTGGTATATATGGATAACTTAGCAATACAATTTTTTTGACAAAATGTCACGTGACCTTGGTGACCTTTATCTCAAATATACATATTTGTCCATAACTCAGTAATCACTAATGCTACACCCTTCATATTTGGTATGATGGGACACCTTATGACACCACATATTGTACCTCATTAATTATGTGCATATCTAATTTTGAACGAGCCAATAGAGCCAGAGGTCTGATTTTTGGTATGTAGGGATAACTTAGCAATACAATTTTTTTGACAAAATGTCAAGTGATCTCAATGACCTTTGACCTCAAATATACATATTTGTGCATAACTCAGTAACCACAAGTGCTACACTCTTCATATTTGGTATGATGGGACACCTTATGACACCACATATTGTACCTCATTAATTATATGCATATGTAATTTTGAGCGAGCCAAAAGAGCTAGAGGTGTGATTTTTGGTATATAGGGATAACTTAGCAATACAATTATTTTGAAAAAATGTAATGTGACCTAAATGACCTTTGACCTCAAATATACATATTTGTCCAAAACTCAGTAACCACAAATGCTACACCCTTCATATTTGGTATGATGGGACACTTATGACGCCACATATTGTACCTCATTAATTATGCACATATCTAATTTTGAGTGAGCGAATAGAGCTAGAGGTCTGATTTTTGGTATATAGGGATAACTTAGCAATACAATTTTTTTGCCAAAATGTCACGTGACCTTGGTGACCTTTGACCTCAAATATACATATTTGTCCATAACTCAGTAACCACAAGTGCTACACCCTTCATATATGGTATGATGGGACACCTTATGACGCCACATATTGTTCCTCATTAATTATGTGCATATCTAATTTTGAGCGAGCCAATAGAGCTAGAGGTCTGATTTTTGGTATGTAGGGATAACTTAGCAATACAATTTTTTTGACAAAATGTCACGTGACCTTGGTGACCTTTGACCCCAAATATACATATTTGTCCATAACTCAGGAACCACAAGTGCTACACCCTTCATATTTGGTATGATGGGACACCTTATGACGCCACATATTGTACCTCATTCATTATGTGCATATCTAATTTTGAACAAGCCAATAGAGGTAAATGTATGATTTTAGTATATAGGGATAGACTATAGGATAGAAATTTTTTGACAAAATGTCATGTGACCTCGATAACCTTTTACCTAAAATACACGATTATGTCAATAAATAAGTAACCACAAGTGCTATGTCCTTTATAAGTAGGATGGGAGACCTTATGACAACACATGCTTTACCTCGTTAATTATGCCCATATATAATTGTGGGCAAGCCAATAGAGCTAGAGGTCTGAATTTTGGCATATATGGATTAATTAGCAATACAATGTTTTTTTTCAAAATGTCACGTGACCTTGATGACCTTTGACCTTGAATATGCATATATATATGCATAACTCAGTAATCACAAGTTCTTTACGCTTCAATTTTGATAGGATAATAGACCTTAAGATGTCACATCTTGTACCTCATTTATTATGCACATATGTATTTCTTGGCTGGCCAATACAGCTAGAGGTTTGATCTTTTTTCCCGATTTAGAACCATAACTTAGACATGCCTCTTGTTTCAAATTGGGAACAATGACATAGACCTATGTGTCCATAGATCTGAACATATACACTTTAGTGATACTTCTTAATGACCTCATTTCCCTGCCCCCTCAAGACTAATACTCCTATTACAAGTGGGGACTATGTCATTGTCAATGACTTGTTAAAAATATTTTTATCCATTTTATTTTATATTTACTTGATTTTGCCTCACTTTCGCTAAAGCTACCGTCTGCGCATGCGCACAAGTGTAGGACAAAATCTGAGTTGAAGAATCGAAACGGACGCCATCTTGTTTCTCGGTATGGGCACATTTTTACTAATTGTGAACGTTTCACTGTGTATTTCAACATGTTCTATAGTTATGAAGTTGACAGTGATGCAGTTTTGCAGCTGTCGTGTATTTTTTGGTACGAAAGGCGCCTTTGATCGACTGAAGAATGATGGCCTCCGTAGGCGATAAACACCGGTACTGGCAGGCATATCAGTTCTACTGAGGAAGTAATCCACTGGCCCGTATAGGTCAGGGCTCACTTAGGGAGAACCACTTGATTTCTGGGGGGGGGGGTATGGAGGATTTCGAGGAAAAAAAATTGTCACCAGGTGAAATAAAAGAAAAAATTAAGCCTGTAATGGCTTGAGAAAAAAATAATCTCATAACAGACAGAAATAAAAAAGGAATTGTCACAATGCTGTTGAAATGAGCAAAATTTTGGAAACTTCATTCTCATGTATTCTTTGCTGGCATGCTGCCAAAGGCACGCAAATGTTTTTACCACAAGTAATTCTTCTGTGTTTTTTTTCCAGCACTTATGATATAAGCATTCACTACTGTACACCTCGGTGCACTTGATGTTTTCCTTCCCTTTTCTGACCCAAGAAATCATGTTTCAGGATTTCTGTTGCAATATCTCAATGGTATAGGCAATATCTAGATGGACTATTTGACTTCTCTAAATCGTGAAAATTTAAAACACAAGATAGGAGTCAATAAACTAGTGTTAAAACCAATACATTATTCTCTCAATATAAATATGTTAGAAAGATTACAAGTTGACAATGAAAATTGAGGAACAACAATATAATGAAATACAATGTGTGAGCCTTGTTTCTCTGACCACAAAAGATAACATCTCCCCTGAGAACTTAAAAGGAATTGACTGTTTTAAAGAAAAGCAGGTATAGTACTGATCACAGTTGATTTGCCAAAAAAGTGTTCTATAATTTAAAGTTGTATATATAATAGACTTTCCATTTTGTTTGTCATTTGTTGGAATGTAAAATGAATAAATAAAAACATCCTGTGATATGTGAAACACTGGCTTAAATTTGAAAAATTGCACTGCTACTCCATTTGAAAAAAAAATTGATGCAGGTCTGACTGTAGAAATAAAAAAATGCTGTCTCTCTAACAAAAAAAGTTCCCATACCCACTTCCTATAATTAATAATAATTTTATTGAGCTCTACGACCCCTTTCGAGGTATGAGAGTACATTTACATCAAAATCTCTAAACAGGAGATAAATACATCGAAAAAAAGTTCTGAAAAAAGACTTTTAAATGTATTTAAAAATAGCTAAAAGTAGAACAATTACATGCACATACGGAAAAATACATAAAGCATACCCCTGCATACCCCTGCATACCCCCCCCCCGAAATCAAATGGGTCTCCCCTTAATATGCGCATGCCCACATAACAAGTTAGCGTTGTTTTTCAAGGACTAGCTGCCATCATATGCATGTTTCTCGGCAGTTGCGGATTTTGACGTTTAAAGGTTTTAGCATATATTTGATTGCTGTCATGTATTTTTTGGCACGAACCGCTCCTTTGATAGACTGAAGAATGATGGCCTCCGTACTCCCCAGTACCGGCGAATCCATTGCTTTTAATAGCGAGGCAATCCCACCGGCGGCCCGTACTAATAGCTGGGTGAGAGCGAGGGAATGCTCTGTCCTTCTGCCTCCGCCTTACCAAATTATTCGGCCTTCCAGTGCACTGCAGGTGCACCTGAAAGGCATCTCAAACACACCTGATAGCCTTTTATACACTCCACATACACTTCAAGGGCACCACATCAAAAACTGCTGTGTTTGTGGTGTCCAGGCAATCCCACCACAGACACACCTGTTGTAGTCAACTCCACTCCAAATACACCTGCCCAGAAAAGATCAAGATAAACCCCACTCCAAATACACCAATACGGGAACTCAGAATTATCACTGGCATAATAATCCACCACAAAACCACCTCCTTTTGACTCTGAAATTTCCAGAACTGGTTGGCCCACCACCAACCCACCAAATCTGGACTTAGATTTTCTCAACTGGTTGACCTCTAAAGGCGCCCAAACTTGACAATATGTGTGTCACATAAATTCTGCAATAACTAACAGCCAAACATCATCGTGAGTATATTGGTTCAATTTTTTTGAAAAAACGCCATGTATAAACACTGCCCACAGATATGCCAATCCAAATAACCAGATTTCGCCGTTCAGACAATTTTCAAGCCTTATGGAATAACTTTAAATGAACCCTGATGACTCTGAAGGATATGTCCCATCATACCATACATGAAGGGTGTAGCACTTGTGGTTACAGAAAAATGGACAAATATGTATATTTGAGGTCAAAGGTCACCAAGGTCACGTGACATTTTGTCAAAAAAATTGTATTGCTAAGTTATCCCTGTATACCAAAAATTAGACCTCCAGCTCAATTGGCTTGTTCAAAATTAAATATGCGCATAATTAATGAGGTACAATATATGGCTTCATAAGGTGTCCCATCATACCATACATGAAGGGTGTAGCACTTGTGGTCACTGAGTAATGGACAAATATGTATATTTGAGGTCAAAGGTCACCAAGGTCACGTGACATTTTGTCAAAAAATTGTATTGCTAAGTTATCCCTGTATGCCAAAAATTAGACCTCCAGCTCTATTGGCTTGTTCAAAATTAGATATGCGCATAATTAATGAGGTACAATATATGGCTTCATAAGGTGTCCCATCATACCATACATGAAGGGTGTAGCACTTGTGGTTACTGAGAAATACACAAATATGTACATTTGAGGTCAAAGGTCACCAAGGTCACATGACATTTTGTCAAAAACATTGCATTGCTGAGTTATCCCTATATACCGAAAATCAGACCTCTAGCTCTATTTGCAAGCCCAGAATTAGATATTTGCATAATGCATGTGTTGCAGGAAGATGCCAAGGTCATAGGTCAAGTGACATCCCCAAAATTGTGGTGTGCAATTTGGTCCCCTGCTGGTCACTATCCAATAGAAACTGGCATTTGCGTACTCTAACATAGGCCCGAACAAGCCGTGGCCATATGCTGCATAGGTATAGGGGAGGTCAATGGTCAGTGAAAAACATGAAAAATTTAATTCTTCCCAAAATCTGCATGTATGACATGAAATTTGATTGATTAATCTTTATGCAAGTAAGGTCCATTTTAGAGTTTAAATTCAAAATTGCTGCCAGGTCATGTGACCAATTGTTATTGTCATGTGATCAAAAATTATTTGCGCGGAGTTTTTACCTATGTGCCAAATTTGAAGTCTCCAGGTGCCATGGTGTTCGCGTGGCAATAGCTGTGGGTCCATAGCTGTGGTGTTTTCAGACGGGATTCATGCCTTTTACGGGCTGGTTTTGACTTTTACGATTTTAACCCCGCCACCACAGCTATGGGATATTCCATAGACTAGCGTCCAAATCTGCCGCAAGCACCCTTTGTGCAAGTTTGATCGACGATATTTCGAAAAATTTTCCATCCAAATTACAATTGCCAACACTCATCGACAGCTTGGTTATTAGGGACTCACCACGACCAGAAATCCGCTCAAAATTCACTGAAATATCGCCTTTTTTCTAAGTTTGCCCGACATGACTACACGTAGACCGCCATTTTGCTAGCGTAAAACTGTTGGTCGAGGATCCCTGCAGTACGTCACTACAGTGACGTAGGGCCGTGACCTCTCAACTTCTAAACACAAACTGAGAGATTCATCGTGTGATATCGATGACCATCGTTCGTCTTATGGACATTCCCAGTCTCACAAAACTGAAACCAAACTTTTACTTGGGGGAAAAAGTTCAGTCCTAGGATCTATAATTATTCGTGGCGCGCCGCGCGGATGCTGGCCGTAAGTTAGTTTGTGTTCAGAAGTTGAGAGGTCACGGCCCTACGTCACTGTAGTGACGTACTGCAGGGATCCTCGACCAACAGTTTTACGCTAGCAAAATGGCGGTCTACGTGTAGTCATGTCGCGCAAACTTAGAAAAAAGGCGATATTTCAGTGAATTTTGAGCGGATTTCTGGTCTGGTGAGTCCCTAATAACCAAGCTGTCGATGAGTGTTGGCAATTTGTAATTTGGATGGAAATTTTTTCGAGAAATTTTCGAAATATCGTCGAGCAAACTTGCGCAAAGGGTGCTTGCGGCGGATTTGGACGCTAGTCTATGGAATATCCCATAGCTGTGGTGGCGGGGTTAAAAATCGGAAAAGTCAAAACCGGCCCGTAAAAGGCAGGAATCCCGTCTGAAAACACCACAGCTATGGACCACAGCTAGCGTGGCAATTGCATTTAGTAGTAGGGGTTGTATGTTGCAAACTCAACGATATTGTTAGTGAACTTGCAAAATTATTAATTATTATAAAATTATAAATCTGTACCGACTATTTCAGATGCATAGTAAACAGCTGAATTCGCCAAAAATTTGCAAAACAATGACATGTCCTCACTTACTTCACTGACTGAGCTAGAGTACACATAGTATGTATAGTATACAATCTGGTCTCCATGTACAATCAATCTCTGTGAAAGGTCACAAGCATTCCAGGTCATGTCATGTCATAAAATTGTGGACTCACATTCACATTGACCTTTTCAAATTATTGATATGAAGTACGCTAAAATTTGCGAAAAGTTAAACCCCTTACTATGCATGCCTGTCCGTTTCTTGCAGTAGAGAATTCAATAACAGCTGGGATAAGGTCATAGGTCGGTATTGTCAGTGCAGTAAGACCTTTGACCCCAACACAGTGTCACATGTCAAAAAGCAACACATTTCATTGGCTCATTTGGTAACGCCATATTGTATTTGAACTGAGCAAAGAAAGCTGTTAGCAGCTGCCGTTTGGACGACTTAGGAAATTTACTGCACTTTTACATTGATTTTGGAGGAAATTCCGGATTATTTCGCTCATGGAACAAACAAAGGAACTGAGAAAGGATGTAGGAATGTGATCGTCCAGTGAATCTGAGTGACTTCGCCTACATTTGCCGCTATGGAGTTCGAGTGAGATGAATCACTTATGCCTGTATTACTGTAAGTTACTTGCACAGTGACCGGCTGTTGGCTGGACGACGAGGAAATTTACTGCAGTTTTACATCGATTTTTGAGGTCATTGCGCATTATTTCGCTCATGGAACAAACAAGGGAACTGAGAAAGGATATTGGAGTGTGATATCGCCAAGTGAACCTGGGTGACTTCGCTTGCATTTGCCGCTGTGGAGCTCGAGTGAGATAATCAAATATGCTAGCCTGAAAGAATCTGAGTTGTTGTTGTCAGCGGCCAGTGATCACTGATGGTGTCCGGAGTTCAGTGTGGTTTCCACCCGGATTTCGCCGTTCGGACAATTTTCAAGCCTTATGGAATAACTTTAAATGAACCCTGATGACTCTGAAGGACACCACTTCATGACGATTAGAACTTAGAAGTCTCTTTCGCCTGTTTCGTATACGGACACATAGTGAAAATTCCGGAACTGTAGGACATTGAAGATTTGAAATGTTCCCGTCTAATTTCAGCAAAATTGTCTAGGTCCTCATCGAATACGGTATGTTTTTGAACTTCACATTTAATGTTAGGAAGGCCTTGAAACATTTAATATAGATGGGCTTTGATGTTTTCAAACAATTTTACTCTTTGTTATATAGCTAAAGCCTTGAGAGTTAGATTGCTCGTGGTCATGAGTGTTCGGCTGTTGCAAGCTAACCCCCCCCCCCCAAAAAAAAAAATGTGGCAAAAAATTGAAGTATAAAGAAACCAAACCCTAACTGCTTTTTTATAGTGTAACTATTGGTCATTTTAGAGCAATAAATAAAAAGTAAAGAAAATATTTATTTAGCTTGTACCAGACCATGCAATTATGATAGTGAAAATGCTCGTCGTTTGGAGGAGACAATTTATTTAGGACACGTAAGAGAACAGTACTTTTTGGCTGGGGAAAACTTATCATCAATGTTCATATTAAATATGATATGAGAGCCTTAGAATTTCCTAGTCTTCCCCTCTGAAGAGTGTGGATGTACCTAGCACACATACAGGTGGACACACTGTTTGATGTTGATAAAATTGTCTTAGTATTCTGTGAAATGTCCTATAATTCACACACTGTTTGATTGGGATAGAATAATTGTCACAATATTGTGTGAAATGTCCTATAATACACACTGTTTGATATTGATAGAATATGTCTCTGATTCTGTAACATATCCTGTAAAAATCATTTTTTTCCAAATATAAAATTTGCAATTATGTACAATAAGTACCAAAAACTTTGAACAACTTTTAACATTAAACATCTAAATTTTACACTCCATGCATTAAAGGAATGGCCAGATAGTACTGTTTGCCTTGTAATTCCTGGAGAACCATTGTAAAAAGTCAAGTAAAGTCTTAGAATAATACTTCTACTACTAGTGTATAAACCGTGTAATATTCTGAATGTAAGATGGCAGCATCCCTTCATTTTCTCTCAGCATCCTTTTCTTTCAAGTCCTCATATTTCTCTCTTTTTTCTGACTATAATTTGGCTCTATAGCATATCTGTTGTTGATGACGTTTTTCTCTCAATCGATCTAAATTTATGTCCTTTCTGGTTTTCATAACATAGGGTTTTCTCTCAATCGGTCTAAATTGATGTCCTTTCTGGTTTTCATAATTGATAGGATTTTATCAAATATGGAACAAAAACAAAATATACACCTAATTCCCTTGCATTGAACAGCATGTGTGTGCAGTATTCAAAAATGTTGCTACAATGGTATCAAGCTGTCGACTAAACAGTGGTTAATCTTTTACAAGTATTTTTATCAGTAGTACATAGGGGAACATTTGTGAAATCATTTCTTTAAAAAATAAACTGCAGTTTCTCTTATGAATAAAGTAATCTTATTTCAGAATATCATTACTTTGCAAAACAACAGTCAGTTATTACCTTATGAGCACACAATTTAAATTTGCAATGACAGAAGAAAGAAAATATCAACTATGGTATTGAGACTGTATTAGTAATATGCAAGATAAGTTCCCTCCGAAGAGCTCTTAGGAGAGGAAATATCACGTTTCAGACAAGAACAAACATTATTTAGTCGTTCTTAGATCCTGACAGGTATCACGTTGTAATGCCATTTACAAGGCTTGCCATCATAGTACTTTGTTAAATTCTGATCTTTCTATCATGCACCGATAACAGCCCACTCTTTGGAGGGGACATAATGTTTCAGACACCAAGATCATGATTGATCCACGAAATTCCATGACAGATATAGTAAAATGAACTAAAATGAAGGCAATAGCCTTCAGATGTAAAGTTTTAGTCATTTTGTATCTATTTCTGTCATAAAATGTAGTAAATGCTCACATACAATCTTCCCAGGACGCTCACACTCTGAAGTTTGAATTTCAAATGCAAACTGTTACAAGTCACGCAGACTTTATTTTTAGTCCAGTGTCAACAAACAATAGATTGCCATAGGAACAGCAACAAAATTTTGTAACATTTTATTGGTACACTGGAATCCAATTTTAAACCATTTCAGTTGTGTTACATGTAAAAACTGCATATTTTTTGGATAAAAATACACCATTACTATTATTTAATGAACCATTTGCAACTTACTGTATATGAAGGAAAAGCCATGTATTGAATATAAAGGGGAAAAATGACCACTGAATATTTTCACTGAAAGTATTTATTTTTTGATGTCATGTTTTAGGGGGTTTAGCTTGCAACAGCTGTGTTATGAAATCTCTGCAACTGATTGGGATATTTTTAGCTCCATTGTCAGTGACGCGGAGTTTATCAAATAGGCTGATTTTTCCATCATCTGTAAGTCTGTCATCCTTCAATAATTGTCTTCTCTTCTGAAACCGTAAGTCTGATTGCTTTGAAATTGTATATGCAGTTCAATTGGGGTGACCTCACTTAAGTTTGTTCAAATCGTGGTGAAATTTGTATATTTCTATTTTTTGGCATTTTTGGGTGTTTTTGGTAAAAAAATCTTCTTCTCTGAAACCACTTGTCCAATTGCTTTGAAATTTTATATACAGTTCACTTGGGGTGATCTCACTGAAGTTTGTTCAAATCGTGGTGAAATTTGCATATTTGTATTTTTTAAGGCAATTTTTGTCATTTTTGGTACAAAATTTTTAAAAATCTTCTTCTTGAAAACTACCAGTCAGATAGCTTTGATATTTGGTACTTACTGTCCCTAGTGATGATCTATTTCAGATTTATTCAAATTGTGCAGAAATATGCAAATTTGCATTTTTAAGGCAATTTTAGCCATTTTTGGTCAAAAAATAAATTTCTCAAAAAGTACTGGTGTGATAGCTTTGAAATTTGGTATACAGGTTTCTATAGATGAACTAAGTAATATGTATTGATTTTTAGTCCCCACGGACACCGTCCGGGGGGACATATAGGTTTGGTCATGTCCGTCCGTGTGTGCGTGCGTCCGTCCGTTCACGCAGATATCTCAGACATGCCCAGGTCAATTTCTTTCAAACTTTGCACAAGGATAGTACCCTACCCCATACAGATGCACGTCGATTTGTTTCACAATGCGATCAAATTTGGCCGTGTTAGAGGACTTTTTAGTTTTCATCTCCATAGACTCCTATGTATAAGGCAGTCTCCATAGACTCCCATGTATAAGGCAGTCCATAGACTCCCATGTATAAGGCAGTCCATAGACTCCCATGTATAAGGCCAAGAAAAATAAAAATTTAGTTTCTCATTGTATTCCAGGGCTCGAAATTAAATTTCAAATGTGGTGGTCCATGTGGACCACCTCACAAATTATTTTGGTGGTCCAAATTAAAAATTTAGTGGTCCGTAATATAACAATTGTTTAAGATGGCGTGGTAGGTTTGTGACGACATACATTCAAACGACAACTTCTCGCCCAAACTATGTTATATACGTAAAACTTGCATATCACCAGAAAGCTCTTTCTATGAATTTTAATGCTGTACCATTACATTTTGTTTTTTGGGGGATCTGAAAAGGCCGAATTTGGGATATTTCACCATGAAAATTATAACCATCACCTCACATAGCCGATTGTCAGTTGAACAAAGCAATCTAAAAGTTTAATATACTGTCAGCATAACTGTGTCTTAAAATTTTTGAAGACGACTTAGGTTTTTTGACAATCACCAGTCATGGTTTTGAATCATGTTTTGTTCATTACTTAGTTTATTTAAACTATGAAATTAAAATCCTTAAATGTGTTTGGAAAAATCTGAGACACAGTTTGGAGACCATCTGTACGACTTTCACCTGTGAAAATTTGGTAGACTACCTGTCATCCCTTGTCGACTTACACTATTTAGACCAAGAGAATCGTGCTAAAATGGCAAGAAAAGAAAATGGAAAAACACAAGAAGTTTGTTTGCATTCCTTTGTTGGCATAATTTTCAAGAGCGAATAATTTTTTCGGCATATCTGATGATACTATACTGAAAACTGACCACCTTCAAAGGCCATGTCCTTAGGAAGAAATGGCATGGAAAGGATAGTTTTTCGGAGTTTTGAAGGAAAATACTCATACTAACCTATCACGCTACCTTAAGATGATTTTGAGTTGTCAGTTCACATACTCTTATGTTCAAAATTATTCCGCCAGGTATCGGCTGTTAACAATTACGATGACAAAAATCCCACTACAATTGCTCCATTGAACTTGAAATTCACAATATTATTTTTTCTGAACTTTATTATCTACTATAGAGAGTAAAAATACTTCCACTCATAAAAACCAATAGCAACCAGTAACAGAACCCGATTTGAACACTGCCTGAACACGAATGGGCCTGGGCAGCGTTTCCGTGACAATTTCAAAACTTGCGTACGATTTTACACTGAGTTTTTATTTGCGTAAAATGTATTCAAAATGCGCACGGTAGGAATCAGTATCTGAAGTGAGCTGGGCAGTCTTTTCTGTAGAACTTGGGGTTTCCTGTAATGCGCATGCTCTATCAACAGAAAACAACAACCTGGGGGCTTCAAGGTGTAGCTGAACGTTTGCCATGCCGTGATGCATGTCCCGTATATGATCGTTGAGCAGCCCAATGAGATCATGTTCAAAGAAAATACCTTCTGACTACGAAATAAGTTTTCAAAGGGCCACAAAAAAGCAGATACTGTTCAAAGTCCAGCGGGACCTCTCAAGAATAAAACCCGACAGAGTCTAAATGGTCACCCGTAAACCACTTTCCAAATAACATGCAACGTAATGACCATTAACTGTATTGTGTTACCAACAACGTAGACTCGATCGATTCTCGAATTTTTTGCATCTACGGTGCCATTGTCTCTACAGAACTGATTGACATGACGTTTTGTGATGATGAAATGCAATGTTGCATAAAGTGCTGCGGTCTGCTAAAGTCTAAAATGTTGCAATATCATGATAAATGTCACTTGCAAGCAGGTGCATATGTTCTATTTTGTCCTGCATTGAACCACGTTCAGGCAATGTTGTGCGGGCCAAGTACGTCGTCTTCAAAAATGTCTGACGTAAGTGGTCATTTGGACCACCAACATTTGAATTTTGGTGGTCCAAAATGAAAAAGTGGTGGTCTTTGGACGCAAGACCACCGTTAATTTCGAGCCCTGTATTCATATTGCAAAAAGGATGCAGTGACACAGTTTTTAGTCCCCATGGATGAAGTCCAGGGGGCTTATAGATTGGGTCATGCAGTGTTCTCCCTAGGCCCTTCAAGCATCACGTCTCCGTGACGCTTGCCTTGCTGCCTGATCGCCGTGACGCTTTCTACAATGCCGTGACGCTTCAGATTTTTCCCGACACCCTTGATTGACAGCCCCACTTGACAGCTCAGTGTATTCATTGGCATGGGACATCTGCCAAAACTAGCCTTATCAACATCGTTTTTAGTCCTGAATAGACTTTTTCGTTTCGATTGACGAGTTTACATTAATCAATTGACACGTACACAGGTGTTGAAAAACACCGGCCGAGCGGCACATCGGTGCGGCCGCGACTTTGATCATGTGGTTCAAGCGCCGTGAGTGGCCGTTTATCAAGTTACGTGGGAGATTACAGTGACGTCGACGCCGTGAAAACGCTGGTGGTCAAAGCTATCGGTCAAAATTGCGACCCTCAAAAAAGGTTTATAAGGCGTCTATACCTGATGACAGTTAGTCTACATGAAATCTCCATGGCAGTATTACGAATGCGCATTTGTATTTTAATTATTTTTCTGTTTTTTGTTGTTGAGACAAACGGTGAAAGTATCAGAGCAGGAGAACGGTAGAGTTCGTGGGCTGCACACGTTACGTGTGTGTCATATTACTCTACGCTGACTTGACCTAGTTTCTCGATGTTGGGGTCACTGTCATTTTACAAGTTTTTTGGTTAATCGTGCAATCGTTCTTTTGCATTCTTGTCGTCTTTTTTTTATTTCGCGCAAAGTTTTTAAAAATATGAGTTTGGATTAACTTTTTGGTCGCGAAATGATGTCTACAGTGCCATGTGACGTAAACAGGTCAGGCGATTTCCAAGATGGCGGTCGAAGTGTGGGCTTTGAGCGTTTCGCGCTGTTTTCAAGTTCAGGTCTCGTTTCAGGTTCGCTAAGGAGGCAAGTTACTGAAACGACAGGGGTTTCATAAATTTTGGTGACGATCATTCGTGTAAATACGTATGAATTTTCTGTTATGGTAAACCGTAACAGTCCCTCTATTCATTGGGACCGTGACCGTAATGTGCTCAAAAACTCGCTGGGGTACACAGCCCTGATTGTGTGGCTTCGTTGCTCTGTATAATTTCGTAAACAAGTGACGCAATGTTTCATCGCAAATGTTTCTCCATGCAATGAGAGTACGAGTTGAATTTTTACAACTGAAGTTGGACTGCTGAAGAAAGCAAGATGTGACCGTTCAGTTTTCATGTATGAAATTATTGCACTTCATGGTGCCTGGCACCTGTAAACTTAATTGTTTATTCCCCTGATAGTGATATGTATACTCATGCAGCAATGTGTGAGTAAATAAAAGGCATATTAAATGACTACAATTTGCAGTTACTGTTTTATGTGTGTGTATGTAATTAATATATGTTAATGTATGCAAATTAATTATGTAAATTTTATGCAAATTTCCGACATGCTTGCCCTTGATCCTAGGAGAACACTGGTCATGTCCGTCCGTGAGTCCATCGTTCACGCAGATATCGAGATATTTTGACAGAATGTCACGTGACCTTGGTGACCTTTGACCTCAAATATATATATTTGTCCATAACTCAGTAACCACAAGTGCTACACCCTTCATATATGGTATGATGGGACAGCTTATGACGCCACATATTGTACCTCATTAATTATGCGCATATCTAATTTTGAGCAAGCCAATCGAGCTAGAGGTCTGATTTTTGGTATATAGGGATAACTAAGCAATACAATTTTTTTTGGCAAATTGTCACGTGACTTCGGTGACCTTTGACCTCAAATATACATATTTGTTCATAACTCAGTAACCACACCCTTCATGTATGGTATGATGGGACACTTTATGACGTCAAATATTGTACCTCATTTATTATGCACATATGTATTTCTTGGCTGGCCAACACAGCTATAGGTCTGATCTTTTTTCCCGATTTAGAACCATAACTTAGACATGCCTCTTGTTATAAATTGGGAAAAATGACATAAACGTATGTGCCCATAGATGTGAACTTATACACTCCAGCGATACGTTTTAATGACCACATTTCCCTGCCCCATCAAGACTAATACTCCTTTTACAAGTGGGGACTATGTCATTGACAATAACTTGTCTGATGAAATCTGCAATTTTGTCTTATTTTGACAATTTTTGCCATCTTTGGTTGACAATTAGATTCTTATAGAGTACTTGTCCGATAGCTTTGGTTGACATGTTCCTAGGGATGATCTCTGTGTGAACTTTTATGTTCAAAATATGATGAGTTCTTCAATTTAGTATTTTTGCAGTTATTTTTGACATACTTTGTCTGGCCATCCTTAAAGAAGCTATCCAAGATTCCCACTATCACATTTGTCACAAGTAATTAAGGTTCCAAGACAAGAAATTGACCTGTTTAAGCCAACAGTTTTCTAGTGGTTAGTTAAGCTCAGAACCCCCATAAATTATATGTTTTCAGAAAGCCTAGATATAGGGGAACATTTTGGTTTCCATAGTGTCACCATAGCTATCATGTGACAGGTAATTTGCATAACCTTTCAAAAATCGGTTTTCCCTATGTTTTGTTTCAGTGCTCAGAGATATGTGGCTGATATTTGTGTGAGTGCAAGCTGTCCTAAGGATCTTCCAAAGTGTGTCTCATAAACCTTTAACCTTTTCAAACAATTTTTATGCCAGAAAAACTTCCAGAGCAGCGAATTTATCCAAGTTGATTTCTTTATAATTGTGCTCAATTAAAAACTAAGCAAGATATAAAAAATCTGACACACTTTTGAAGAGCATTGTGACACTAGCCTTCATTCCAGCAAGTTTGAATCAGATATTTTGAAGTATTGAGACAAAACATAGGGAAAACCAATTTTTGAAATGTTATGCAAATTACCTCTCACGTGATAGTTATGTAAACAATGGTGACACTGTGATTACCAAAATCTTCCCTTATATCGAGGCTTTCAGAAAATGTATAATTTACAGGGGTTCTGAGCTTATTAACCACCAGAGAATTGTTAGATTAAAGAGGTTGATTTCTTGTCATGGAACCTTAATTGATCTTTACATAACACAGCGGAACTATATCGGCCGTTAGGTCACTTGTTTATGTTTTTATGATAGTCTTTTCTTAAAACAATTGTTTTGAAACTTTACCATTTCAGGAAGTACATTGTAGCTTTATAACCACCATTTACAGGGTACCTTGATCAACCATTTACAAACATGCAAGGTAGCTTGAATTACTATTTGAGGAAATACAAGGTATCTTTTCACTCATGACTTCATGATGTATGTGGACTATTTTGAAATATATATTACTCAGTCTATTATGTTGCAATACAGTTACTTTTTTATTAATAAACAGTAAGTGTTTTCTATTTCTTTTGTTCCATGTGTATCATTAGAACCCCCTCACCCTTCTCTAGGTACTGTTTGTCAAGCAAACAGGTCTGTGAACCATAAAAGGCAAGTGGCAAAGCAAATTGTTGCCTGCAGGTACAAGAATCCAGGGTCACCTGATGACAGTCTAAGTCATAATATAAGTAAAAGGCATCACCAAAATTCCACGCCAAATTTGTGTGGGTTTTTGATCAAAAACCTACTCAAATTTGCTGTGGAAATTTCGTGATAAGACACCTTAAAACCACCCAATGCAAACACACCTCAAATACGCCATGAAAAGGCACCATAACGGCACCTAAAGCGACCAATTCAAGGTAGTTTCTGGTGCATCCAAAAGGCACCTGTGCTTCTTCAGTGGGTGCCTTTCAGGTCCACCTAAATGGCACCTATGGCATGCTCAATCTAGTGCCTTTCAGGTGCACCTGAACACACCAAACAACACACCTCTAATACGCCTCAAAAAGCCACCTGAAAGCCACCTAGAGTGGCCAAATCAAGGTAGTTTTAGGTGTGCTGCGAGGGGTGTTTGGGGCGGCACCTTAAGGGCACCTAGTAGTGCTCACTAAGGTGGGTATCAGGTGCACCCAATTTTGGTAAGGGCGGCCTCCATGTCATAACAAACTAGCGTCTTTTTATGTTAATATACTGTCCTTTCGACACAGCGATAACTTTTAGTTTTCTGTTGCTTATTTTGGGTAATTTCGACAGTTGTGCATTGATTTTGACATCATCTTTTACTTAATAACCGTCAATGTCGGCAACTCTCGCTAGCCCTGCGTACGATGCTGTGTGTTAGGAACGCACACAGGGAATGCACTAGCACTGCGTACGTACGCAGGGCTAGCGAGAGAGTTGCCGACATCGACGGTTATTTACGAAAAGTGAATAAAAGACTGGCATTTTTGGAAGCGATCGAGTAGCTGAGGTGGGCAGGGATACGACTTGGGCCCAAGAACGCTGAATTTCGGCAGTAATTTGGCTTTTTACGTCAAGTCCCAAAGTGGATTTGAAGTCACCGACCCTACGTACGGGTCTTTGCAGGGCTGTGGTGAGCGGGGCGAATAGCTGTAGCAGAACACACAGCATCGTACGCAGGGCTAAATCCGACATGGTAATTTGGCATGATCATCAGATCATACATGATCCGAGATTGCACTTTAGCAAGGTCACGATAACTAATGTTGTTTGTTTCACTGTCGTTTAATACCTATATTTCCACTAAAAGACCATTAGAATTTCCTCCTGGCTACTTTGAAATCGTGCACTGGCATGCATGTAGTTGTCAACATCACTATGCTTTAATGTACAGTAGACTCTCATACTATGAATATATCGACTGTCACTGCATGTGTGCAAATCACTCCATATCATATCAAAAAATGTAGTATTGCGACGTTTGAGCTGCCAGAAGCCAGAATTTACAGTTTACGAGTTATCTTACATGTAAAACTCAGTTCTACTGTGAACAAAATGCAAGCTATGTTGTGTAACTATCGTGAATAGCATAATATTTTGTACCTATCACCGTGTCAGAAAATCAGAAGGAAACAACCAGTCAGACAAACTGTGGTCAGGATGATACTGTCCAATTTTAATATTTGTCTCTCGGCACACACCAGATACTCATGACTGTAAAACAACATTTCCATATAATTGTATATTCAGTTTTTATATTTAGTTTGCTTTTCACCATATTGTATGTCCTTCCCTGCACTACATAATTCAAAATTAAATATTGTTTTTGGCCTATACATACTTGAGGGTAAGCTTATTTAGTCTCATACATTAAAGATGCACTGTTGACCTACAGAGTCCAAACTTTTTATCATTGTATTGTAGATAGGTGTACACTCCAAATACTAAGTACAAGTGTGGTGAGTGTAACAAGCAAATGTTTTTTAGTCAATGGTTCATATCAAGGTTGTTGATACTTAGAATCCACACTTGAACTTATGCTGGAGCGGTAACCAACCAGTTCAAATAACTTTCATTTATGTCAAAACAATTTGACTTTTTGCCAAATTTCACATTTATGGCAATTAATAAACAGTAAGGAGGTACAAAGGACATCGGTGCCCCCGGGCCCCATGTTGTATTTTTGGGTCAATTTTTGCCATTTTAGGTCAAAATATTTGTTTCTCAAAAGTTACTCATCTGATAGCTTTGATATTTGGTATACAAGTTCCTAAGGCTTTATCTTAATGTAATATATTGAAATTATGGTGACATCATCAATTTTGTATTTTTGCAGCTAATTTTGCCAGTTTTGGTCAGGCCATCCTGAAATGAGCTATCAAAGATATCCACCTTCTTCATCAATACATGTGTCACAAAAAGTTATTCTCTACATAACACAGCAGAGCTCTGTCAACTGTTGGGTCACTTGTTTTTTCAAACCGGCTGGTCAGACAGCTTTAATATTTGGTTTACAAGTCCCCACGATGATCTTAGTGAGATAATTTCATGCAGTCAGGAAATACTTAATTTTGTATCCATGTCTATAGTAGCTTCAGGGACATTGGCCCTATATTTCAAAATTCAAAAAACAAGTGAGTTTTTAATGTGAAGTATAGTTCATACAGTGTTCACAATTTGTATCTGTATTCTGGTATGCATTGCTTAAAAGTCTTGCTGTATATAGTATGAGTTATGTGACATGGACCATAGAGAATACGCATAGTTTGTATGAGTTTGGTAAGTACAGGCAATTTTAACTTCATTGTACCCTAGAGTCTCGATCTAGAAGCTATTGACACGATAACATTTTATTTCATCACCAATTTCAGGGAAACAATCCAAAATTGCTGACTTGCCAAATTCTGGCAACCTTGGACTTGACATTAGTGTATCTATGGATGGACAGAACAGTGATGGAGAAACCAACAAAAATGATGAAATGCTAAAGGGCAAAGAAGGTAATTCATTATACAGATAGAAGAGAATATTTTGAGGAGTTTTATCTGTGTGTATAACATCTGCTCAGATTTCTTTCTGTTTTGAACAAGCAATTAGCCAATTCAACTGTGTTTTTTAAATGACAAGACTTGACATTGATATGTCCCGGTATGTACTTAGTACATTAATGTGTGATGGCGTTCATTGCGTTGGATGTTTTATTTTCTCAGAAATGGAAACCGACCTGATTAAACCACTGCTCTCCTTTGCTTTGCTATACCATCGGCAATTATTACCCCAATGAACTGGTTATTCCATTACTTATTACTGAATGTATATCAATTTTCAGAAAACTCAACCAAAGAAAGTGATATGCTGATCGAAGTATGCTGGCATTGTCAGTGATGTTACTGTACCTTTGCCAGTGACCCTGAGCCACATTGATGACCTGAATATGACACCCTGGTAAAGGATTCAACTGTATCCATACAAATCCAGATTGATGACAACATTGAACCAAAACAATTTTGCTACTGACATCAAAGGTAAGCACCCTCTTTGTCATTAAATTCGATCATTCTATTCCAGTGTATTCAACATGTGCTCTGTCTTGAAGTACATTCAAAGTACATTGTGCTCAATAAGTGACAAACTGCCCTATATGGTAGAACAGATGAAACTATATTCACCCTTTTTGTCAGAGAACGAAAGCAAAGACATTGACTTATCTGAATGTGACAATGACAATGGGCGTAAAATAATTGCATTTATGAAATTCATTTGACAGGGTGTGTCAAGGTATCTACAGTTCAAAGCGGAACTAACGCACCAAAAGGCTCGCCTCAGGCTCGCCTGAGGCGCGCCTTGAGCGCGCCTCGGGCGTGCCTCAGGCGTGCCTGAGAAGTGGTTTCCCCTTGGAGACCTGATGTACTCGTATGCAAATTTATTCACGTGCATGACAAAGGGCAGCAATATTGACAATCAGTACTTGAACAATAGACCCGTCAAAACGATCTCGCTAACCTTTACATACAATGTTGCAACTCTCGGAAACTATCGCTAAAACCATCTGGAAGTAAAATTGCTACACTTGATAGGATTTATATTCATCTAGTGCACATGAGGCTGCTATTGCACCCTACGTTATTTTACTATTTACGCTTCTAGGATTCGTGATTAATAAAAATGTTTCCGTAATGAACTTTTTGCCTTGCTTTTATTTAGGATACGTATTAATAACAAATGCTCCCGTTCTGCACTGTACTTACAACTGCCGAAAACCATACATTTATGCTTGTTTCTGATGATGTTTCACATGATATGTATGTGTTTCACTACCCAATCAAAGTCCTTCTTTACTTTCAAAACTCCCCGTTTCGAAGAAATCACGGCCAAGAAACAAAATAATTCGTACATTTCTAAAATGTTGTACATTTGTCAGAACTGTTTCCGCTCCAAAATCACATATATTGCGGCCAAAAATTATGTCTTTTGTCAGTGTTTTTCACGTCTGTCCATCCATACCTGATGATGTCAGACATTCAAAACTGTTCCCTATTTCAACTTATATTACGACAGAAAGCCAAAAAATTACGTCCGCTTCTGTTAACATTTTACATGTGGGTCGATACCCCTCCACAAATTCTAACATTCAAAACTGTTTCCGATCCGAATGAAATTCGGACCAAAAAAAAACATAACTCAAAAAGCTTTCAAAATTCCTCTGTTCGTTTCTGATAGTATTCTGTGCATTTGAGTTGATACCTGATAAAGTCTGATATTCATCATAAATTGTTCTCGCTACAAAGTAAACTGGAGACGGAAAAAACGTCTTTTTCTGATGGTATTTTACATGTAATTCAAACCCCATGATAGAGAGGGCCTGTAGTCAAATTCAGTTATGCTTATTCCTGAAGTCCGTGGTATTAAATACGAACCGTTCTCCAACTTTGAAAGTTATTACACTGCATAAAGATTACGTCCAAGTACGTGACCACAGATTTCTCATGTCGTTATGTTTTGAAAATGGTTGCGATATCTTACAATTATCCAGCTCAGAACTGTTCCCGCCCCACATGTATTGCGGCCAAAAACTATGGCGTTACGTCTTTTACCAGTACTGTTTAACATAACTGTCCATACCCGATGAAAGTTCGACTTTCAAAACTGTCCCCATGCCAAATTGTTACAACCGAAAACCAAATACGTAAGTCCGCTTCTGTCAATATTTTACATGTGAGTCGCTATCCCACATTCAAATTCTTCCAGCTCCGAATAGCAATTGAGGCCGAACATAAAAAACCTCCAGACTGTCTTTTTCTAGTAACGTAATGATTCCTACATGGAACTAACTGGGGCCAAGAAACACAGAAAACAGGCATCCTTTTCTGTCAAACTCAGTGAAGTCCGAAGAATCAGAACTGTATGAATTTCACGCGACTGATCACCACATGATGTTAAAGGTCATAGGTGACATATTGCAAATCATTCCACTTTATCGAATTGTGAAACAGCGAAAGTCTGCCTTCGAGGAATCATGCTCCTTTTTCTCGGAAAACGGCCAGTTTTCCATAGTAACAATGCAAATTGCAGACTTGACCGTCGAGAATAACTCGGAGCTGCGGAGCTGGACGGAGGTCTGAATTTTTTGTGTACAAAATGACGGAGGCACTGCTAAAGTTTCTTATTATACGTTGAATAATAGAACACTGGCTAAAATGCTCACTAGAGAATAAAGTTTTTGTTACTCTCCGTCCCTATCTAGCACTGGCGATTACAAAATTACGCCGAGTCAATAGACCGTGTAGTGTATTCGATGTCATCTGGTACAATAAAACTGGGAACATCAAAGTCCCAATAGACATAGGGAAACCGCTGGGAATATCCATATATCGACAATTGATCAGCGGACAGCAGTATTGCTCTGTCCGTGATCATCTTTTAGTTTGTTTATCAAAACCGCGGGGTGTCTCATAAAGCATAGGCCGTTCATTTTGCATGACCGATGGGAACAACCCAATTAAAGGATTGACTTTCTATGAATAAAGTTAAATTGCTTTTACGTATGTGTATCACCAAGTCTTTTGTTGAATCGCTCAGTAAATTTTCCTATTTTCCTGAAGTTTTGATGACCGTTTTGCACGAATGACTAACTACTAACTAGCACTTTTTCCTACTTGAACCCGCCCAGAAGCAACTCGCCGGATCGCCCTATTCCCACTGGGCCAAAACCAACTCGCCCGTTGTTTGAGATGTTCACAAGTATACGTACCGCGGACATTGCGTTGTAAATTCACGTGCATGTACACATTTTAAATGCATCCTCCATCGTCGATTTAGTCTGTACATATCGAGTAATTGACGGTAGAATCGAGACTGTCTATGATTTTATCATTTTGAACAAAAATATTTCGATGGATTAACTAACACAACCAAAATTTTGAGCATTTTCTTCAACTTTAAAAACTAAATCATCGCCTTTCCTTGACAATGCCGTTTTCGTTTGAAAATGCTGTGTCCCCATTGTCGGTATGAACGCCCAAGTTTGCCACGGCCGTACTGACTGAGTGATGGCTATATCTTCAGCTAGTTTTTTCAGTTTCGGAAAAGATTTACCAACTATTCCTTTCAGTGCAAAGTGCAGGTCTTTCTACGTTTGCAGAAAAAAAATTACTATCGTTGCCTCGCCCAACATATTCATGAATTGAATTCGGGCGAGCTGAGCAGTTGGTTCTTGATGGCTTGAAAAGGTAGGTACGCTATCAACACCATTGATGCCATGCCGTTTTTCTCGCCAGGTTTTCTCATTTCCCGTGAATTTTTGGTGATGGCTATTTGAAAATAATAATTTTGCGTCCGCTGATCGTGGCGATTTGACGTGGCTCTAAGAAATTGCGGTCCGGAGACGTCACTGGCTTCGAGCCGGAGACCAACCAAAAATACATTGTCATACGTACATAACAGGTCAAACCAAATTTACTTGCTCGATTGGATGCGTTGAATGCAAAAAACAAACTATGCCATTAATCAGTGATTAAAAGCTGCAGCAGTTCAGCATTCTATCCAATTGATCCTATGCTTGAAATATTTTCATTTAGACTGTCTTTTTCGTCGTAGGTTTCTCGAGAAAAATCTACTATGTGCCCACTTCAGTCGGAAAGCCCCCAGATGAATAATGGTATCATCCGTATGACGCACGCAAATAAACGTAGTATGTCTTGTGCCATGTCAAGGCCGAGACTCGGACACGGCGACATTGTCTTTGCCTCTGAGGAGAGACTTTTAGAAATATAGGCAAGAAAAAAGGTCTGGCTTTATCTACGGTTTACTATATTCTTACAAAAATACAGGACACTGGCCTTGCATGTCTTTGAAAATCGATTTCGGGACGTCCCTGAACGAAAGCTCGCCCGGACGTAGAATCAATAAACAAAAGCCGTCGATGACAGCTGGCAGCTAGTACTACTCTACAGGTTAGGCCGGCTGACAGTTTGAACAACGTGATTTGTAACATTGATTTCCCGCCAGCAGCAACAACCATTCATGCTGTATTTAAACTTATTATAATAATGAGCTAATACGCTGAAACTGTCGGAAAACGAAACCAGATCAAAACAGATCAAACCAGATCTGGTTTTGCAGTTCGACCCAAATACCCAGGCAAAACCTCGAGCTACGTACTGTACTGCAGCTATCCAAGAATATGCATCTACTGTAATTTCGTCGGCAAATTAGCAATTTAGTGACTTTGAATTTCATTGAAGGAAACTCTCCAGCACTGTCGGTTAGATCGGAAATATTGCCGAAGTAACTGCTCGAGGTCAGATGACACCGTGCGATGGATGTAAGCTTAAAATGTGAAAAACGTTCGTATACAACAACCAGAAATGAGACGCACATTGTAAACCTCGACGTAAGTTGATAACTGTATACTCAGATAAGAGTTGACAAGTTTTTTTGTGAGAAATTGGAAATGACGGCATATAATTATGACAACGTCTGTACATGACGGGCGTCTGTCACAGTACTTACCGTTTTCTCTCCTGCACATTTTCTGAAATTTTGAAAGTCTGTCAAATCGGGTTGCTTCAACCGTGACAGGTTCCCTGGTCAATGAAATTTACCTCAGCAATGCAACAAGACTACACATGGGCAAAAGCAATGTAACTTTATTCATAGAAAGTACATCATGTAAATCCTTTATTGAATAGTTACTATCGCGACGTTCACGCAAAATTAACGGCCTCTGCTAGTGGTGGTGTTTTGTCTCTGACTGCGCACTCCACTGTGTTTTTTATAAACAAACTGCACAATGATCTGATGTACTTTGCGATACTACGTCGGCTAAACACTTGGCAATATTTTATAGGGATATTCAAAACGGACGTGGGGACAGTACGACTTGGTGTTCGAGACTTGAAGTAACATATTGTTGCTACGATTCGCGACTTTCTCTACTGTGAACTTCACCGATAACGGCATTGACGTGTCTTAAAAAAAGAAATTTTGTCATCCCCATAATCCGATGTTGTATTTGGGCAATCATTTGATAGGCCTAACTGTAAACTACACAAGTCGCTCAGGATCTAGTAAGTCACTGACAAATAATTCATTCCTTGCCCTTTGAACCCAATTCAGATCCATATAAGGACTAAATAATGACATCATCTATGTAGGGCAGCATGCAGCGGAAATTTGCATATGAACAGAGCGACCTTTCGATGAAACCGGGTCAACAACTGTATCGTGAATACTTAATTAGGTCTGGTTCGCTGGAAGGGAGAGAGACTTGTAAGCATTTTTTCCTCAAAAGAACACACGATGTTTTTTTGTGACAGGTTATGTGCCACCACATGACAGAAATGACAGACATCGGTACTTTTTGAGGGTATTTTGTGGGAAAATAAAGACTTATGTTTATCGTTTGAAAGTAATGTGAAGTTGAAACGGCGATTCAAATGGGTAGCCCGGAGCATCGCGTTGACTGCACCGGCCACTCTGAGTGAAAGCTCGATCAATATCGTGAGTCTGTGGTTGAGGTTTTCTCTGTCAAAAACACTCAAGATGGGGAATTTTAAAAGGATTTTCACCAAATCTTAATTTAATATGTTATTTTGGAGCGATCAATGAATGTTTATGTGAGGTAAACTTTGATACCGCGGCATGCTCCCTCGCCAATATACAGAGACAGTCATCAGCCGGTCATGGGATTCTTGACAAAAATGTACAACTACAACACACTGCAACGCGTTCCAACGGTCACTCCAAGTTCCGAACTGTTAACCTCGCGTCATATTCCTACGTCTATGACTCATTATTTTGTCTAAATAAACCAGGAGCTTGAAATGATGGGGATTGAAAATGAGACACATTGATACGATGGTTGGAAAATGAAAGAGGGTTCACGAGATACTCGTTGCGATCAAATCATTGTTTGAGCCAATTTAAATGCCGGCGATGCATTTGACAAATAATTTACGTGAGCCACACAACAAGTATTGGCCTTCATCTTGTCGCTCCAGACAAGAAAAGGAAGTCTTGCCACAGTCAGTGATCGTGGTCTGGCTCAAAGAAATTTACGGCGAACGAAGCTAAATAAATTGGAGGGCAATTATTACCAATTTGTTTTTGTGGCATCGTAAAACGATCGATGGCCATCGCTGTAAAAAAGACACATGCTAAGTTTACGTTGTTTGCTACAAAGTTGTACAGAGATTTGACCCTTCAACAAAGTGGGTCACAGGCTTTCCTTTGACGTGAAGGTGTGCAGATTTATATGCTTGAACTGCAAATGCAACAATTGTTGGCCAGTCTACAGTCCAGAAATTACGTCTGAAAAGTTAGGTCGACACTGGTCTTACTCGTGCTCAGTGTAACCACAGTGTGGCTGGGACAGTTATCGCTGCATAATTTACATGTCAACATAATGAGGATTTCCAGTTGGAGATAATGAGCTATTGAGGGCAAACCTGTGTGGTCTGAGACGCGCCTCAGGCGCGCCTGAGGCACGCCCAAGGCGCGCCTGAGGCGAGCCCGAGGCGAGTCCGAGGCGAGCCCGGATGGTGCGTTAGTTCTGCTTTGAAATCTATTTCACGCAAATTTGACTTGAAACATTTGCATATAAATTGTTGTTACATGAATGTAAAGCACTACAACACACATCCTGTACAATTTCTATGGCGTAATTAGTAATACTGATCTTGTTTTCTCAACATTCTTGCCTTTTACTTCATCAGTATTAACTTCAATGTGTTGTCAGCCAAATTGTGCAAATGTAGTGTACTCATGGGGTGTATGTGATTGTAAATGTTTGTACCAAGCATTCCATGATTTTTGGAAGCTAAATCAATCTCTTTCTTGTGCTTTAACTTTTTCTCATGGTAGGATCAAAGAAATTTGTTTCTGCTCTGGGCAGTATGAGTAGAGTAACCAGGGATGTGTCTCTGCCATCACATTTGATGAGGACACCTTCAACAAGTCCTAGCGCTGAGAAATATTCCTTGAACTGTTACAAGAGCAACCTGTCTAAAGGTTTGTATTGTTGTTTTAACTTTATTGTACGCTCAATATAATTTGAATGCTGTCATCAGTATTTAGGCTTATGTTGAATGGTTGTTAGATAGCACCAGAAAAAATTATGTGCTGTTCCTTTTACATGTTACAAAGCTGGACCACTTGGTGAAACTTTTGCAAGCTATCTTTAATATATCACTTTCACTCACCAAGAACTACCTAGAAGGGGTAAGTTAGTGTTATAGTGAGTTTTTGCACCAGGGTTGTGCATATACAAAGTTTTACAACTTATTTTGATTTATATATTTACTGTAAATACCATAAACTTTGTGATGATTTATAAATATTGGCTGTTCTTTCTGTGAAAGGTTCAATAAATGAAACAGCCGGCTCAAGCAGTGGAAGTCCTTAGATGATACCACCATACATCCCACTCTTCACAGGTTTCTCTGGCTGTTCTGTTCAACCTGACTCACCAACACTTCCAGGTAAATACACGTATGGGTCTCTGCTAATACTTACACCTAGCATTTGAACTTCATATCATATTACTTATGCTATATATTACTGTCATTTCCAAACTAAGATTTTCTACATGAAATGTTTCATTATGATCGAATCATGTTCATTGAAGTTTTACTGATATATTTGTGAAAGAGAATTAGATTCCTCCCAGCAGTCAGTGTACATGTGTGACATCAATATTGAATGACCAAAATCCCTAGTATACTTAGAGGTTATTACCCAATATCGCCTGTTCCTGTGTCGTATCAGCATGAGTGTCATTTGTGCTGCGTCAGACACGAGACGAAGTCGAGTGTCTGACGCAGCACAAATGACACGAATGCTGATACGACACAAGGAACAGGCGATATTGGGTAATAACCGATTTATCATATACCCATGCCCATATTTTTACTAATACAACGAAAAACCTTAAAATTTGAGGCTTTACTTTATTACGCCTTGCGCATAAATATCAGAATGTTTATGTGAACAGGCTTCATTCATTAAGTATACAACGAAGTAAAGATCACGCGCGACATCGCTGCAAGTTGTCCATATCTCAATGAAACCCAAGCAGACAGACACCGGGATACAAAAATCGTAATACAGGAGGAACCTTTTAAGGTGCAATATGCTAATACAACTGTAATCGATCAAAACTGTGCTCGGCTTTAAATCTATCCTGATTTCGATCGTCGTACGGCACGGAGCTCGCGCGGAGAGGGGACGCCATTTTGTTTATTTACCCTGAGAGTTGCCATGTCAACAGTCGTCGCGCGTGCGACATCCCTGTCACGCCACGCGCTCACTACCTGTTCGGGGGAGACCATGCACAGTGCCGGCGCCGTACGAACGGCAGAATGTTTGCCAGAACTTGATCCCCAAAACACCATGGGAAAACATTTCAAGACTCAACATGTTATTTCCATATTTTGCAACCAGAAATACCCGTGTTCCTCGAAGCCCTTCAAGTTTTTACGTCGGCGATATCGCTTCGCAGGCGGTGAGCGGCAGCCATTTTGTTGTTTACGTTGTTTACCAACAAACTGCTAATGTAGTTCGGGAAAACTCTAAAACTGATGACGTTCATCGTGCATATCTCGACGTTTACCGTGAAATATCACGGCTGATATTTTACGGTGAACGTCACTAGGATGTAGCAATATGGGCATGGGTATATGATACTGTGATTTGTAACCATTTGCAAATGTCATATCTGACTAGTGGTTGGTTCAGAGGAAATTTGACAAGCAAAACTTGTTTTTGTTTCGACATTTGGTGACCAGGTCTAATTTATCCGTATTGATTATGAATACTTTCATCAGTAGACAATGATTGGATTTAAGGTTAGTTACATTCAAATTACTCCTCAATGCTTGTTCACTGCTCAGTAAATTAAACTACTCCTTGCTCAAGTAAAATAATGTAGCTTACTCATGCATCCTTTTGATGTTGTGATAAAGACCTTCAATGGAGACAGCATGATTCTATTTAAAACCTAATATTATGCAAATGGCAACAAAAGTTATCCTTTGTGATGTTTGTTTCAGGTAAAAATGATCAAGACAAGAAAAACCAAGATACAAAACTACTCAATAGCAACAAGCTAGAGTATTACATATGCCATCAGTCCAGTCAGAGCAGGGATGTTGATAGCAAGAAACAAGACAATTCATTATCTGATTCCAAAGGTTATTATAATATCCTCATTTCATTTAATAAGTTACATTACATTGCTTATTGAGCCTCCGTGTTGCAACTTAACAATATTACTGTAGATTGAAACAGATTTTGTTTCCATGGATACTCAGTGATAGTAGAACAGTGACTCTTTGACAACCTTGAATGCTTGAAATTTCTGGTACCAAGATGAATTATCATATACTGTTATTATTGTTGTCATTGTAGCATTTACTTTGATCAAACTTGATATAACCGTATGTGTTGCAAATTTTCCATCCATGTAATGTGTGTGCTAGAACTTGCAGTTGTATGTAGACATATCACTCTGACTTGAAAACTTAGTGATTGTATCTTTCTTATCATTAAAGGATCATTTGTTGTCACAGATGTAAACAACTCCAAGAGGTCATCAGCTGTTGTCACAGATGTAAACAACTCCAAGAGTTCACCAGTTGTTGTCATGGATGTAAACAACTCCAAGAGGTCATCAGCTGTTGTCACAGATGTAAACAACTCCAAGAGTTCACCAGTTGTTGTCACGGATGTAAACAACTCCAAGAGATAATCAGCTGTTGTCACAGATATAAACAACTCCAAGAGTTCACCAGTTGTTGTCACAGATGTAAACAACTCCAAGAGATAATCAGCTGTTGTCACAGATGTAAACAACTCCAAGAGTTCACCAGTTGTTGTCAAAGATGTAAACAACTCCAAGAGATAATCAGCTGTTGTCAGAGATGTAAACAACTCCAAGAGTTCACCAGTTGTTGTCACGGATGTAAACAACTCAAAGAGACAATCAGCTGTTGTCACAGATGTAAACACTCCAAGAGTTCACCAGTTGTTGTCACGGATGTAAACAACTCCAAGAGATAATCAGCTGTTGTCACAGCTGTCACCTCCAAGAGTTTACCAGTTGTTGTCACGAATGTAAGCAACTCCAAGAGATAATCAGCTGTTGTCACAGATATAAACAACTCCAAGAGTTCACCAGTTGTTGTCACGGATGTAACAACTCCAAGAGATAATCAGCTGTTGTCACAGATGTAAACAACTCCAAGAGTTCACTAGTTGTTGTCAAAGATGTAAACAACTCCAAGAGATAATCAGCTGTTGTCAGAGATGTAAACAACTCCAAGAGTTCACCAGTTGTTGTCACGGATGTAAACAACTCAAAGAGACAATCAGCTGTTGTCACAGATGTAAACAACTCCAAGAGTTCACCAGTTGTTGTCACGGATGTAAACAACTCCAAGAGATAATCAGCTGTTGTCACAGCTGTCACCTCCAAGAGTTTACCAGTTGTTGTCACGAATGTAAGCAACTCCAAGAGTTCATCAGTTGTTGTCACAGATGTAAACAACTCCAAGAGTTCATCAGTTGTTGTCACAGATGTAAACAACTCCAAGAGTTCATCAGTTGTTGTCACAGATGTAAACAACTCCAAGAGTTCATCAGTTGTTGTCACAGATGTAAACAACTCCAAGAGTTCACCAGTTGTTGTCACGGATGTAAACAACTCCAAGAGGTCATCAGTTGTTGTCACAGATGTAAACAACTCCAAGAGTTCACCAGTTGTTGTCACGGATGTAAACAACTCCAAGAGGTCATCAGCTGTTGTCACAGATGTAAACAACTCCAGAGTTCACCAGTTGTTTTCACGGATGTAAACAACTCCAAGAGGTCATCAGTTGTTGTCACAGATATAAACAACTCCAAGAGGTCATCAGCTGTTGTCACAGATGTAAACAACTCCAAGAGGTCATCAGTTGTTGTCACGGATGTAAACAACTCCAAGAGGTCATCAGCTGTTGTCACAGATGTAAACAACTCCAAGAGTTCACCAGTTGTTGTCACGGATGTAAACAACTCCAAGAGGTCATCAGCTGTTGTCACAGATGTAAACAACTCCAAGAGTTCACCAGTTGTTGTCACGGATGTAAACAACTCCAAGAGGTCATCAGCTGTTGTCACAGATGTAAACAACGCCAAGAGTTCATCTGAAAGATTCAGCATGTCAGTTTTACCAGGACACCAGTCACTGTTTACTGAGAAGCCCAGTGACCGTACACATGGGAAGAAAACATCTGATCTTGGAGATCATGACACTGGTATGCATTCTATCTTCTGTTTTCTCACACACAGATGCTCTAATTAAACTCAGATTGTTTTAGAGGCTAACATTGGATGAAAACTCAGATTTCAGTGTGCAGTATTTGTACTGTTGAAGCTTAGATTGTTCATTGTTTACCATTATACAATAATGTGTCCTCTGAGATACCTTCAAATGAATTGAAAACCTGTCTATGGAGGCACTGAGTGAATGCACCTGTGAAATTGCCAAGAGTTAGGAAATTTAGGATGACTGAAAAAGAACTAACTTATTTTGTCTGTTTACAGACATTTGTCATCACTGCATAGTGTACATTGTAACTACTGTTTTGACTTTTCTACAGTGGAATATTTGATATTATATCATACCAGTATATTGATGGTGCAAATATGGCAATCTGATAGGCCAAGACGCGAAAGGAACCGTGGTATATTGGCGATATACCACAGCTGGCATAACTCGCGAGCTCTCAGCTTTTGCAAAAATCTGTTTTTTGACGTTCCACGCCAGAATTTCAATATAAATCTATGATATAATAGCAATAAATCACACCAAGCGACGGTATACCACTCGATTTTGACTAGTTCACTTCATATGTAAACTAGCTATCGCCCTGTACATATATGTCATGAACTGGTCAAAATCTCATGGTATACTGTCGCTGGGTGTGCTTTATTGCTTAATTATAATAGTTTAATTATAATATACTTTATATGAATAATCTGAATTGATGAGATCTATGACCCATTAAATGAAGACAAGCCAACATTTTATTCCTTATCACAGTAGGTTTGTTAGATGGATGAAGTGCATCATTGAACGAAGAGGGCAAGCAAGGTTGACCAATGATAACTGATAAAGATTCTAGTTGAAGTGTAGAGGAGACAACCCAGGCAGAGTATGACTAAAGCAAACTTGTGGCAAGGTATATGTATGAATTAAATATTTTACAGCAATATAGTTTCGTTGTTCTGTCTCAATGAAGTACAAGCTCTGTATGATACATTACTTGATATTCACAAGGTCAAAACACTATGAGAAATATTTTTGAAAAATGAGATTTGCTTATTTTTCATGTTTTCCCATACATTGTACAGAAGAAATAGAGGTAGTCAAACTATTTTCAATATTTACCTCTCATAATTTCTAAAAAATCTCCCAGGCTACCAAAATAACCTAAATGATTTCTTTTCCTCTGATATGATGAAAATCAGAGCTTGCAAAAGAACACAGGTTACCCATTTTTTTATAGATATTTGTACACTTGCAAGGAGAGATTTATACGTAGACTTGAATTGCTGGGCGAGAATAAGCACCCCTGGAACCTGTTTGACAGAGAATTAGAACCCCTACACTTGCTGGGCAGAGAATTTGTACCACTGGTAAAGTTTGAGCAGAGAATTAGTACCCCTGGAACTTGCTGGAGCAGGGCATTAGTACCAGAACTGCTGGAACAGAGAATTAGCACCCCTGGTAAAGCTGGAGCAGAGAATTAGCAACCCTGGTAAAGCTGGAGCAGAGAATTAGCACCCCTGGTAAAGCTGGATCAGATTGGAGCAGAGAAAGTACCCCTGGTAAAGCTGGAGCAGAGAATTAGTACCCCTGGAACTTGCTGGAGCAGAGAATTAGTACCCCTTGAACTTTCATGAGCAGAGAATTTTTGTCCCTACACCTGCTGGAGCAGAGAATTAATACCCCTGGAACTTGCCGGATAGCACTGCTACACTAGCTGAAGCAGTGAATTTGTACCTGTTGAACTTGCTCGGGCAGAGTAATATGTAGACTATTTGAATCGCTGGACCCTTTTTGCCTAAATAATTTTATCAAATTGTGACACTAGTTTTACTAGGCCAGTACACTGTATGTGGAGTTTACTAAGTGTACCTCACAATCTACCTGTATCGTTACATACGAGCCACAATCAATGCATAAATCTTTTTGGGATTTGGGAGAAATCAATGAGATCATAACTTTGGTTGGAGTTGCAGCATTTGACATTTCTACATGGACACAACTTTTCTGGTCACAAAAGTCATGCTTGAAACTCTGTCTACTGTGTAACTAATTGTATAATCATGATCTGGTGTCTTCATGAATGATTCATAGCAACCAGAAGCCTGCAAGCTTCACAAGTCTATGGACCTACTGTATGTGATCTCATGGATTATATGCATTCACTCCACACATGCTATATCAACACATAACAAATTTTGCTGAAAAAAATTCTCATTTTATTAGTCCCCACAGACGAAGTCCGGGGGACTTATAGATTGGGTCATGTCCGCCCGTCCGTGTGTGCATCTGTGCGTGCGTGCGTCCGTTCACGCAGATATCTCAGACATGCCCTGGTCAATTTCTTTCAAACTTTGCACAAGGATAGTACCCTACCCCATACAGGTGCACGTTGATTTGTTTCACAATGCGATCACATTTGGCTGTGTTAGAGGACTTTTTAGTTTACACCTCCCATAGACTCCCATGTACCGGTATATGGCAACTCCATAGACTTCCATGTATAAGGCACTCCATAGACTCCCATGTATAAGGCCAAGAAAATAAAAATTTAGTTTCTCATCGTATTCATATTGCAAAAAGGATGCAGTGACACAGTTTTTAGTCCTCACAGATGAAGTCCGTAACTCAGTAACCACAAGTGCTACACCCTTCAAATATGGTATGATGGGACCACCTTATGACGCCACATATTGTACCTCATTAATTATGCACATATCTAATTTTGAGCGAGCCAATAGAGCTGGAGGTCTGACTTTTGGTATATAGGGATAACTTAGCAATACAATTTTTTTGACAAAATGTCATATGACCTCGGTGACCTTTGACCTCAAATATACATATTTGTCCATAACTCAGTAACCACAAGTGCTACACTCTTCATGTATGGTATGATGGGACACCTTATGACACCACATATTGTACCTTATTAATTATGCGCATGTCTAACTTTGAGCGAACCTATAGAGCTAGAGGTCTGATTTTTGGTATATTGGGATAACTTAGCATATAATTTTTTTTGACAAAATGTCATGTGACCTCGATTACCTTTGACCTCAAATATACATATTTGTCCATAACTCAGTAACCACAAGTGGTACACCCTTCATATTTAGAATGATGGGAGACCTTATGACGCCACATACTGTACCTCATTAATTATGCACATATCTAATTCTGAGCAAGCCAATAGAGCTGGATGTCTGATTTTTGGTATATAGGGATAACTATAGGATAGAAATTTTTTGATCAAATGTCATGTGACCTCGATGACCTTTTACCTAAAATATATGTTTATGTCAATAAATAAGTAACCACAAGTGCTATGTCCTTTATATTTAGTAGGATGGGAGACCTTATGACAACACACGCTTCACCTCATTAATTATGCACATATCTAATTCTGGGCAAGCGAATAGAGCTAGAGATCTGATTTTCTGGCATATAGGGATTAATTAGCAATACAATTTTTTTTTCAAAATGTCACGTGACCTTGATGACCTTTGACCTTGATTATACATATATATGCATAACTCAGTAACCACAAGTTCTATACCCTTCAATTTTGATAGATATTGACCTTAAGGTTTGGTGCGCCCTTTATAGTGCGCAATGTATTCTGCGCCCCGCGACGGCAGGAAAATTTGTTTCCAGAAAATCAATATATAATAAGGCGAAGTCAAGCTCAAAAAAAAAAATGGAAGATTGAACAAGGTGCATAATGAACTTTATCCTGTTCATGTTTCTTTTTTGTTACGAATTCAATGGCGTAGGAACTTTGTTTCTTGTCAGTAGCATAACAGCACAACATCGTTTATTACAGTTTGAGATTTACGTAGGGTACGCATGTTATGTATAAACTGAACAAATTTGATGCCCAATCTAAAATCTTACGAATAATATTGATTCCCAAATAATGTAAGTGAATTTAGGAAGTTCTATATGCCTCGTAGCTGACCTGTTTCGTGTATTCAAGAAACATTATCCAATTCTAATCCATTTGAAAAAATGTAAACATGTACCGCGAATACAACTATGGCCCAGCCAAAAACAAAAAAAATTATTGATTCATTTTTGATCACTTTAGTGGTACCTAATATGATAACAGTGTATTTTGAATAAAGAGAGCTTTTTCTTACACATTATAGACTTGTCTAGTAGTTTAGTTTTCAAAATGAATAAAATTTCATTCATTCACCAATACACTGATGGTAATTCAGTCTTACAATGTTGTCTAGGAGTTTTTGAGTTCAAGATAGGAAAACACCCTCACTATTACTAATGTTCCATTGTATTTAATCATGTTTCCATTCAACATATTCAAGCAAAGTGATACCTACATCTCATCATTATTCAGTCCAAATAATTTTACAGCAATTTCACAGCACTGATACAAAAAAAAACATTGTATGCATGATTGTCACGGTAGAGTAACATTCAAAAGCTGAAGTAAACTTGATTTAAAGGCTTTATTGATGCAATTACTTGTTATGTCACATATTTTATCGTTGTAAGTTGTCAAGAATTTCACAATTTAAGAGTATATCATGTAAATATTGCCATAAATTATGAAACAATCTCTCATCTTTGCCTCTAGAGGGCGCACTTCGACAACAAAGTCTCCGGGTTTTAGAACTTTTGGCTATATCTAAAGAACTAAGGTGGTGATCCCCATTTTTTTTTTCTATTGATATACTTTTTGGTCACTTATCCCTCATTGAGGAAGTTTCATCAAAATCTATTGGCGGGAAATACTAATACTGCCATGTTTATTTCTTAATTATTCAGTCCATTGTTTTCCTATGCATAAATATGAAATCATAAATTTTAATGATTGGATATCTCAAAATTTTCATGGTGACACCCTAATTTTTGTTGACAATATTACTCTATATGGGGTTCTTGGTACTTCCAGAATTTTAATTGAAATCTATTGGTGAGAAATAAAAGGCGCACCAAACCTTAAGATGTCACATCTTGTACCTCATTTATTATGCGCATATGTATTTCTTGGCTGGCCAATACAGCTAGAGGTCTGATCTTTTTTCCTGATTTAGAATCATAATATAGACATGGCTCATGTGTTTCAAATTGGGAACAACGACACAGACCTATGTGCCCATAGATCTCAACATATACACTCCAGTGATACTTCTTAACCCTTTCACCACCATGGTTTGTCCCAAATCCATTGTTTTCTATGGTAAAGTTGGACCTGTATACAGGGAACTGGGGGTGAAAGGGTTAATGACCACATTTCCCTGCTCCATCAAACTAATACTCCTATTACAAGTGGGACTATGTCATTGTCAAGGACTTGTTATGAAATAATTAGGCCTAAATTAAGAATTACAAGGAATGTCAGGGAAGTTTGCAATCCAACATGTGTTGCATTTATTTTTATTGTACAGTGTCAAACTTTTCTATAACAGCCATTAAGGGGACTTTCCTAGAGTGGCCTTTACAGACAGGTTAATTAATGTACATGTCAATTGCACAGGGATCCCGACTGAAGCAAAGTAGTCATTATAGACAGGTTTCTACTATATACAGGTGGCCACTAACACAGGTTTGACTGTACAACACGTTGATGATATATTAAGACATTTGGAGTTAATTAGGACAATTAACACTCATACAGTAGCAGACACAAGCCAAATGTCTTTTATGTCAGACATATGGCATGGAAAAATGGATCCAGCTGGAGATGTCAGTGTCTATAAAATACTGAAACAAGTTTTAATTCTATAAAAATATTTTCAACATGTCTAAATTCTGGCAATACAATAATATCGACACTCAAAAATGTCTGAATCAGTACTTTGTTCATTTCTATATCACAACCCATGTCACGTCCTCATTTAACTGGTAAACATTTTCAGTGGGAGACTTCTTGTGTCATACTATATGTGTTGCGTAATATTATCATGATGCCACAGACACAGTCGTCTCGGTTTGAAATAGCAGCCCAACAAGCGATACACCTAACACGTCAGTATTTGCAGGGTTGTCAAAAGCTGGTTTGCTCTGAAAACGCACAGGAATAGAGGCCGATCGTACACATTGTCTGTGATAAAATGTCAGTTCTGTTGGTGTCGACAAAACAAAGAAAACAAGTCAACAGTCAATGACAAGAGTCCCCACAGGTTCAATGTTGTTTAAATGTTTAGAACTTTGATGTTATTTTTGAAAAAAATTACTAACAATAGGGCTCAAAAATTACACACTGAAACTATATCATATTGTAATGAAACACACATAGCAATGTGAAGATTGAACCAATTTGGCGAAGGCAAGTTGGAGTTTGGGCCCTGGCACGAAATCACATAATAAAATGGTTGCCGGGCGGCCATTTAGAATTGTATCGTGACAAATATCCATGTGTATGTATATATATATCATAATATGTTAGCCTTGTGCTAAGTTTCAACCAAATTATCACAGTTAGGGCTCAAAAAAAAATTACATAACAAAATGGTTGCCTAGCAACCATTTAATAAAATGGTTGCTGGGCAACCATTGCATTAACAAAATGGTTGCCTAGCAACCATTTTGAATCAAATCTAACCAAAGGTCATGTGTACATATTGTCCCAAGTTTGAACCAAATTGGCTCAGGTATGTTGGAGCTCAATGGGCCAAAATTATGAAAACAACTTAATAAAAGGGTTGCCGGGCGGACATTTCGAATTGCATTGTTATCAATTCATGTGTGCCTCTATATCATAATACACAAGCCTTGTGCCAAGTTAGAACCAAACTGGCTTAGGCATGTCTGAGTTACGGCTCAAAATATGAAAATTACATAATAAAATGGTTGCCTAGCAATCATTTTGAATCATATTGCAACAAAAAAATTCATGTATAATTATGTCATCATACATTAGCTCTCTGCTAAGTTTGAACAAAATAGGTGGAGGCATGCGTGAGTTACGCTCAAAATATAAAAAAGTACATATTAAAATGGTTGCCTAGCAACCATTTTGAATAACATTGCAATGAAAATTCATGTGTACCAGTGTTTTCGCTAGCTTTTTTTTTAGTGCTTACTTTCGTATACATGCCTTTGTTGAAAATGCGTACATTGTTTTCAATATTGTTTACCAACAATACCAAATTTCTTAATCCACAATTATTCGAGTCGAAAACATTGGCTCCAGATGACGCAATTGAGACTTTGTTTGACAGAAATGATCAAATTTGTTACAATTAATGGGTACACACTGCAGTGGAAACTTTTTGTGTATCAATTTGTCCACCATTTGGTTTTAGACAACAATCGATAGGGATGGGGGAGCGCGGAGGGAGATACTTTACTTGAATGCGTACAGCATGTACGCAAGCACCTATTATATTGCATACAGTTGAAACAAAAATGTGTAAATATGCAAGATTTTACACCAACGGAAACACTGGTGTACATATATGTCACAATACATTATCTCTGTGGCATGTTTGAAGATAATTGGCTTAGGCATGTCCGCATTAGGGCTCAAAATATGAAAATTAAATGTTAAAATGGTTGCCTAGCAACCATTTTGAATAATATTGCAATCAAAATTCACGTGTAAATATATACAATCATACATTATCTTTATGCCAAGTTAAATCACAATTGGCAGAAGTATGTCCGAGGTAGGGCTAAAATTATGAAAATATTAGCAACCATTTTTGATCATTTTACAAAAAATAGGTGACGTGCAAAAGGACATAGGGGTAGTTTGTCTTTATACAAGTAGATGCGCATCACTAAGTGAATGGTAACACCACGGGATCACCCCACTTTCCCTCATAAAAATCAGCTGATCAAACTATGAGTGATACAAAGATCATATTGAACACAAAAATATAGAAAGAGGATGACAAAACGTGTTGTGTATTTTACACTTGTTCGAGTCGTACTGTACCAATCTGTGCTGTGCATTCTGTTGTTTTGTCCTTCTGGAGTCAGATTCCGATTCTGATTCGGAACAGTTCATCCCTGACACCCGAGGTTCAAATTGGTATGCCTTGCACCTTCAAACCAATACCCATCAAAATCACTGTGTGAATTCTGGTTGAAATTTTCATAGCAGGAGTGGAGAAGTTGCTACTGCTTGAATCCATCATGACAAGTGACATCTCTTGATGTATGGCTTCTTTGACCATGTTTGCCGGGCAATATTTATATAACTGACTTTGCCTGTGGATAATGCACTGACCACTAAATAAATTTTCATGACAATGGCCTGTGGCACAATACATCATGTGGTTTTGTTTGTTCAATATGCAAATGATTCCCACTTGTGAGAAGTGAATATAGCCCCCTGGTCATAAGGCATGAACAAGGTGTAAAATTTAGCATTCAACATTCCATGAACTAATCAAAGTCTTCCTCTGGCACATCACCTCCATTCCAATGGAGAAGCTTTGTAGCTTGAGAATATAGACAGTTTCCAATTCAGCGCCATCACACATATGCTCGATCTTCCGGAGTTTACTGCGGTTGTGAACACAGTACCTTAAAAATATAAAAATAAAACCATTCAATAAAAATAGTGACAATGAATGTCACTGTCAGCTCATATATACGGACATACATACATACAGACGACAGACGCCGTGTTACTCTATAAGCTCACATTGGTATGTAATACCAAAATGTGAGCTAAAAATTCAATTTGTGCAGTCAACACTAACAGGAAATTTTGGCCTCATAATCAAACACTCATTGTGACTGTCGTCTGGAGCACATCTTGGTAAACTATAATGTAAACAATGTATGCAGATTTGCTATGATGTACACATTTTCAACAAAGGCATGTGTAGAAAAGTATGCAGTGAACAAGTCATCAGTCGATGACTGAGTCCCCACAGGTTCAATGTTAATGTTTAAATGTTTGGAACTTATTATTATTTTTCACAGAAATTTGGCAAAAATAGGGCTCATTTTATATCATTTAAGCTCATTTGCAAAATTTTGGCAATGACAACTTCATTTGGACAAAATCTCATCTACAGCCCAGGATGCATCTACACACCGAATACCAAGCTGATTTGTCCAGGAGTTCTCAAATTTTTGCAGTGGACGGACGGACGGACGGACATACAAACATACATATATATATAGAACAAAGCAGGTCAAGAAGCACCAACTCAGGACACCAAGCTCTTCATTTATAAAATTTATTACACCGACTTTTCGTGGGAGTAATCCCACTTTATCAAGGTTAACACAATCTGAAATAAAATAACAACAACAAACTTAAAGTAAAATACACATGCTAAAAAAGATTGAATCATACAGAGACTGGAAAACGTGTAAAAGTTAAAAATAAAAATTGGCGCCAACTTATAAAAAAAAGGCGAGCAGAAAACTGCCCCGCTTTCCTTCGAACCCAAACGTCGAATGGTCAAAGTGTGGGTATTGTTTCAAAACAACGTCAAGGCTTATTTATACTTGAAAGATATTTGCATATTAGAGTGTAGGAAAGGTGGCAGTGCAAACCACACAGAAATGACATACTAAAAATATCCGACTCTAAAAATACAGCTCAAACAGGTGAAATTATGAACCGTGGACAATAGCGTACATCCAAGGACACTTATGTGACAACTGAAATTCTACAATACATCAAACAAGAACAGTTACAAAGAAAACTAAAAATGAATACTGCTGAAAGAGTGATGCCTACTAAAAATCGTCAAAATGAAATGAAGAAAGAGCTGTAAAATCCTGCTTACACATCTAGAATTTTTGTGGTGTCTCTCTGTTCAAACCCTGAAGATACATTGTGTTGAGTTGAAATATCCACTTGGACTCTGTGAAATCTCTGGAGAATTTGTCATCTTTGTGTACTTTTTCGAGAATTACAACTTTCATATTTTTGACGGAGTGGTTAGATGAATTAAAATGTTGGCTCACGAACATTGCAGGGTTATTAGGGTCAGACTTATTAGATTTAATCATACTCCTGTGTCCAGCCATTCTATATCTAATTTTATTCTTGGTTTGTCCAACATATTGACACATGCATCTATCACAGTAGATACAGTATATAACATTCTCAGTGTTACAATTATAATTCCCTTTTATTTGAATATAATATACATATATATATATATACATACAGATGACGGATGCCTTGTTGTACTATAAGCTCACATTGGTATACCAAATATGAGCTAAAAATGGAACTCTATATGGGATTTTTTTCTAATTAATTTTGTTATATTCTTCAACTTACAATGTATTTTATAGATGACTAGATATATGACAGACTTCTACATAAATTTGATTGACTGGAATTAACAAAAAATGTCATAATCTGCTACATATATTTGCTTGACTAGCATTAACAAAAATACCACAAACTTTGGTTGCAGATATTTGATCAAATTCCAACAAAGTCGTCCAGAGGGAACTGTGTACAACATTTTGATATTATGCAAAAAAACAAATTATGCATGTTTTGCCTTGTGATAAAATGTACAGGTATGTGCACAGACTATCACAAAATAATCTTTCCCTGAACTGTATGTAAAACTTGCATTTTTTGTATAAATATAATCACTGATGATAAGTCTCTCTATAATCTTACCATTACTTCTTGTGATGTCCAACACCCATCTCTTCTGGCTGGAAAACACACTTATGATGTTTTTGTACATATCTTCTTTGGGTTTCTTTTCTTCTACTATCCAAAGGTTATGGTGTGGTTCATCCCCAAAATTCAACTGTGTTGAATTCACCTGCCCATCTTCTGACCAGTAACCGATAACTATGCCATAAACTGACTTCCAAAGGGTCTGCCTTGCTATAGCAAAAGGATATGGAAATATCTGTATAATAATCATATCCAAGTTTTTATAAGATGATGCAATAATGTGTGTGATTCTTAGATAACCAGATTATCAGATAAAATATAGAGCAGCATCAATCTCAATCATGTGTGCTAGATACTCATTTTCCCTATTGGTCAATTTGAAGAATTAAAGTAACACCTACAAAACTCTCAGCTGAACACACGTAAATCTAATTATATTCACAGAAATAAAATAATCTTGACATTTTTAAGAGAACGTTGGCCTGCAAATGTGTAACATGTTCTCTAAAATATCTAGCATTTTCTGTATTTGACCCATTAGCTACTCATTAGGCCAGAGAAAAAAAAATCTTGTTCATCAGATAGTTTGGGTCAAGCTTCAGAAGCAGTGCACGAAAAGTTTTAATTTTTTTTCACACAAAATCTACCATTTATTTCACAAAAACGATACCCTGGTCAAGATTTTACAGCTCTTACCAATAACAGAGTGAATTGTGTGCAGGGATGTAGCAGGACTAACACGTGTTAAACACAAAATGGTGAATATGAGCAATAGTTATGTGAATCTGCTAAAGGGCGGGCTTCAAAAGCTCATGTAACAAACCAATTTTCAAAAATTTCCAAAAAATAGAAAATCCCAAACCTGCAAAAGTAGAAGCGGCGATTTTGATGAACACAAGTAATTTTTTTTTTACTGGCCTTACTGTTGTTTAAGCTTGTAAACTACATTAATGATCCAAGAGACCTTATGTGAAGGTTTCAGAACGGCGTTTCTCTGTCAATAATAGAAGTGTCAAACCCCAAAAAGTATAAATAGTGTAAACTAAGGACAATGTTTACAAATGCTATCTATTTTGACAAGACAAAGGCACATGCATTTGTTTTGATTTTTAAGATCCGCAAATTACTCGAAACCATGTCTAATTATTAACTAACGACAAATCTTAATGATAGGGTGTTCTCAGACATTTTTGAAAATTCGACAGAAAAATATAATTTTGTATAAAGGATCCTTAAATTAATTTGTTCAAACCTGTCCAAATCACAATGAGCAATAATACTTCTGTAACACACAATTTAATGACCAAATTTACATTCACTAATTCTGGCTTGAAAATAAATCATGAACTTATTGCAAACAAATCACAGGTCCTATGGCATTCAGGGGTAAACCAACATCAAAAGTAAGGCCACCCAGAAAAGTAATCCAAGCAAATGTTAACCAGCCAAAATTCATATGATGAGCATTGATTTATTTTGTAATACTCAATTCAAAAGACATTTAACCCCTAAACAAAAGCAAAGGCTATTTGAAAAAGGTGAATTGACAGTTTCAAAATTTGTTATGATGGTTCATACCAGACCACTTAATTTCACTGGTATTTACAGTTTAAAAGCCAAAGCAAATCAAAACTTACTAAATATATACATTATTAATACTGTACTTACATAATACATGATTTGTTATTCTTCACAAAGTAGAATGCTTCTTCTGTAGGAGTACACGTTTGTTTTAGGATAGTTAGCTACTATAGACTATAGTCTATAGAAGCTATTGGGATGGGTATCCGTCCGGCGTCAGTCTGTATGTATGTATGTATGTATGTATGTATGTATGTCCGTTTGTGAGGCGTCCGTCCACTCAAATATCTTGAGAACCGCAGTACTTACTGATTTGATATTTGTTGTGTAGATGAAAAATATGATTTTGAGAAACTGTTTTTTTTAATTTTTTGATATTGTTGAAAATAGGCAAATTAATGCCAAAAAAGGTGTTTTTGGTAAAAAATCTTCTTCTTCATAACCGCTGGTCAGACAGCTTTGTTATTTGGTATACAGGTCCCTAGGGATAACCCAACTTAGATTTGTTCAATTGTGATGAAATATGCAAATGTGTATTTTAAGGAATTTTTTTGTCATTTTTGGTCAAAATTTGACTTACAATGTATATAATTCTTGTACTGTATAAACCCTATCAATTCACCCAGAAAAAAATAATTAATAAGATTTTAAATAATTGAATTAATTAGGAAGTCATCAAAGCCAAAATAATTTAGTGTGGAATTATCAGAAAGTTCAACTTTTTTTGACAGTTCATAGTGAAATGCTTACCATCTTGGAGGATTAAAACATGTAAAGGCAACTTTCCTGAATCCCAACTTTGATATTCTGAACCACCATTTATGTTATCTGAAAGAAATTGCTCATAATAGTTTGTCATGATAGGGTGGTCAAATAAATAGAGATAGAGAAAGTTCTAATTTCCATTTATGGTTGATTTGGTAAGGATAAAATAAGATTACTTTTTGAGGAAAAAAATAGAGTGGTCAATCAAAAGAGTGGTCCAAGTGATAGGGTTTTTATGGTAAAGCTTGGCTGTAAGATTCCTCATGTGCTATTTATAGCATATTATGCAATCTGTGTAAACAGTGCAATGAAAGTGTAACATGATTCCTTATAATGCTTTTGATGACCTTGAACTTCTTAAGTTTCAAACATTCGTCTCTTCAGTGTGCTGTCTCTGAGTACGTACAGTCTCAACTTATTCAACAGAACTTACTTACAATGTTAATTTGAAAGTTAAAATGTGCTTGGTTAATAGGATGAAAATACTGATAAAGGTAACCAGCTCAAGATTCTTTATAACCTGACAGATAAGCTGTTTTTTTATGACTTAATCTTGATTTAAGCAAGTCTTGTTTACTTTAATTAGAATGTAATTAACTCTGGTTTATTTGCTATTATAGACTAATATAGTCTGATGAAATATGCAAATCTGTATTTTTACAGAATTTTTTTCCATTTTTGGTCAGGCCATCCTGAATGAGCTATCAAAAATATCCACCTTCTTCATCAATAAATGTGTCACAAAAGGTTAACACAGCAGAGCTCTGTCAACTGTTGAGTTGCTGGTTTTTTCAAAACCGCTGGTCAGACAGCTTTAATATTTGGTTTACATGTCCCTAGATGACCTTAGGGGCCGTCGATAATAAAAGCTGACGCACGACAAACGTAATTCTTTCGTTTAGGGGGGGAGGGGGTAAAAGCTCATTTCGTTTTGTGTGCGTCAAAATCGCATAAGGATTTTCTATTGTTTTCGAAGTGCAACTTTGCAGCGAGAACACAAAACTACCTTCGCGTTCATCGAGAACAGAATGACCACAAAATACGGAGACAGAAAAGACAACGAAAAGACATGAATGTGAAATAAAAACTTGTATCCTTTTTCAACTTGAAACATGTATGTGAAACATTTTCCTACGTGCGAAATACATTAAAATGTTCTGTCTTAAAAAGTGAAACGCGTAAAGTGGAGGTTTATTAATTAATGTGCCCTTCCTGTATTTTTTCATGGGCGTGCGGATCGGAGAGGTGCGTGTGGGTTTGTCAGAAACGGCATCATAATACGAAATTGATTTCGCATAAGAACTTTCGTTTTGAGGGGGGAGGGAGGGGGTTTCAAGTAAAACGAAGGAATTACGTTTCTTGTGCGTCAGCTTTTATTATCGACGGCCCCTTAGTGAGATAATTTCATTCAGTCAGGAAATACTTAATTTTGTATCCATGTCTATAGTAGCTTCAGGGACTTTGGCCCTATGTTTTTAATAGAGTGAATTTCTTCCGTTTGACAAAATACCACAACATTGTAGTATGGTACACCACAGTCCAGATTGATAGCCTTCAAAGTTGCCATCACTTGCTCAATATTCTCATCACTCACAATCTGTAGAAGTAAAGAAGGTAAATGCATGGTTAAAATTTGAGTATTACCATAAACATAACCATAGTCATGACATGAATTACTACACTATTACTGTTTATACGTTTGTAAAACAACGTGCACATTAAGTTAAACAGTTACAACTTTTTCAGAGACACTTATTGGGAAATTATCTGTATCCTTTGGCTCATGGCCAACTCAGGTTTTCAGTTTGAACTACAGTATCTTGTTCTAGTGTGGATAGCCTACAAAATGCCAAGTACGCTGTTTGTCAACTGAGCTTTTCAGTATGTTATTATCAACAAAGGAATTGAAATTCTGACTCATCGCTTTTCAACAATAACAATGCTGTCTTTAAGGATGAGATGCACCTTTAACGGTACTAATTTTGAATCCATCCTTAAACACATCATGTTGATAAGCTATATAATGGGTATTTCATCATGCTTTTGGGGACCTGAATGGCAAGAAACAGTATTAATTGCGGCACAAACTGATCTCACAGCGGATATAAAGGGTGTTCTTAAAATTGTCCTGAGTGCATGATGTGCATGGAGCTTGACAGCTGCAGCTAGTGTCAAACTGCACAGTATCTCACCCAGAAATGCAAAGTATTTTTCACACATCCATCAAGCTCAGAATTAACACTGACAAGACAACACATCACCAAAATTGATTGGCTAGCTCTACTTTATGCGATACAAATAAAATTCACCTCATAAATGAAGTACTTATTAGTTTTGGTCCCAAGTACGTTATGTAACTCAGTATGACAAAATTAGTTTTACGAAAGTGTGTTTACAGAAATGACGTCACCGATAGTCTCCGCAGTTAATGAATTCAGTCGTCAAAAATAACATCACATTCAATCAAAATTAGTGTTTTGGTAAGGTTATCTAACATTGTTTTCAAGGTTACAAGGCAAGTAATTGACCCTTTTAATCTAAAAATTTAAATACCAAGTTTTCTGTGCTTCAAATTTTGTGAGATCTCTCCCGTACCGAAGATCAAAACTTGCTACATATTAGTACATATATGTTACAAATTTGATACACACTTTAATTGAACATGTGAAATATGCACCAAGTTTGTACTAGTTTGGTACACACTATGGGATTTTCACCATGGTAGTTGTGAAATTTGTACCAAGCTTGTAGATATATGTGAAATACAAATCAAGTTTGGTACGAACTACCTCCATGGTACGAACTTCAGATTTTTTAAGCTGTCCCACGTGGCACTGTTTTGTCACAGAATTAAAACAATGATCGAACTACGTACCCTGTGTTCATTGTACAAAATGACAAATTAATTCTTTTTTATTCAAAAAAAATTTTAAACACTCTCGATTTTTAAACACATATGAATTAGGTTACGCGTGGAATGCACAAATTTATAAAACAATGGAGGTAGCTACCTCCATATCATGAATGAAAAACATCAAAAGTCAACTAAAAGTAGTTCAGCTGCCATTTTTTCAAGCATTTTCCTTGGACATATTTTAAATGATTAGGATCCAAAATGGTACTCGAATTCCATTTAAAGACTTTTTTGTTCCGTTCACTAGTCGTAACCACTGAAAGTACCTGTCAATGTGTCATGTGTCCGCCAAAACACATTCACACTGTGCTCAGAGCAGGGAAAAGTCATTGCCACGGCTATAAATCATGATCGTTACTTGCATTATTACACATGTCCACAAAGACCATGGATCCCAGCTGACACCAAATGTCTTCAAATGATTGATTTCAAGTGCATAAAAGTTGGTCAAAAAGTAATATACTCTCCCATTTCTCGAGAAACTGACGTTTCAGATAAATGAGAGCATCGAGGTCACAGGTCACACAGACTATTATGTATTCGAACTTCGACCTTACAAGATCACATGTCGTGAAGAGAGACAGTTGATTGGCTAATTTGGCCAACACCAGCATTTGAACTGCACTGCACCATAGCAAGTCATGAATCATGCATTGCTTCAGCTGTCAAATTTACAACGTTTTTACCCGCCGTTTTTGGGAGAAATTGTAGATTATTTCTGTCATTGGACTTTTAAGGGAACAAAGAAGAGATTTGGGAGTACAATTGTTGTTTGAAGGACTCATTGCCTGCGTTCGACACCGAGTTTTCATGTAAGTTATTATAAACACATTCAGTGGATCATGGATGTCCGTTATACACTCAAATGGCCTTGGACATTTCCGCGGGATTTCAGTTACTCAGTTCAAGCTAGAGATTGCTGCTTTGACACTTTCCATGCCACAGAGGACTATTTCAAACCAACCACTGTTCATTGAGAACATCATGATGACAAGAAGTGAGACCGTCCCTATCGATCATTGCATTGGTTCTTATATAGAAACTCCACTGCATGCTGTGCATTGGACAAATCGGACATGGCAGAGTTATTTTCGTCACAGTTGTCGGTATCTTACGGTGGAAGCAATATTTTGGACTCGGCGGAACTAATCTATCATCCAAGTGATGTGGAATTTGGTTGTGTTTAGTTGTTTGCTTTTTGAAGTTGGACTGAGCACTAAGTGTCTGTTCAAATATCGCTGTTAAGTCAAGGTCATCCCATGAAGTTTTTATTTTTTTTGTAGCTATGGACATTGTTTTTCCATGATTTTGTGTTTTGATTTGAACATGTAATAATACAACATTAAGTTAAAACTCTCATGTTTTCCATGTACATTCCATCGGAAAGGTATTTTGAAATGTTTAAAGTGAATTTTATTCATCAATATGTTACAAAAATTACATAATTATTTGAATAAGTTTTTCATAGTTAACTATCTCTGAGACTTTGATATTTTTTCACCATTCAGTTTCTATTTGGTACACATTTAAAAAAATTGTGATCTGTATGATCTTCTTTAAAGAGACAGAATTTACCATTTTTCAATCTAAATTCCATTGTCAGGGAATGTTTTGAAATATAGTGTACTGTACATATATGCCAAAAAGAATATATTTTACAGCTCATTTTATGTATAAAGTACAAAGATTGTATGTTTATTATAGTAGAGATACTGTTTTATTCTACAGTAATATATTGTGTTTTTTAGTTACAAAATTTATTGTGTGAGAAGTTTTTACAGTGTAGTATAGTTGAATGTGTCGTAGGGTGAGTGCATGTTGGATGTAGTAATATCCTCTCAACTTTTTCATAGAGTTCAACCTAGCATCTGGATACATGACTCTGAGGTGAATTTTAGAATCTGCTGTTCACAAGGTAAACATATCTAAAGAGTGTACATTTATATAAGCCAGTTTAGAAATTATCATTTGTATACAATACAATGGGGAGTAGCAGCACGATGATGTCATGTACCACATGTTGTGTGAGCATTACTTTGAAAAAGAAGCTGTCAGGAATTACAATCATCTAAATCCCCTGAAATGTTACCAGGGCAACAGTAGGTCTGCTGTTGCTAAGGCAACAGATACCATGCCCCAGATATTGAACCCCCCCCCCCCCCCCCCCCCCCCCCCCCCCCCCCCCCCCCCGCATCTCCAAGCTTGGTGCACACTCAATACAAACAAAAGCAAAATGACCTCTACATTCTCTGTACAAACTTGGTGCAATGTTCATCACACTCTCCACACACACTTGCTGCAAACTTAGCCTAAAAAGTGTATATAACTGACTAGCAAGATTGGTGCTTGTTTGGATGTCAGAATTTGTATCAAGTTTGTAACAAATAAGGAATGCAAACTTGTGGCAAATTTTGATCTTTCGTAAGGGCTCTTACCTCATCCATATCAATTAGAGTGAGTTCTGCCCCTGTAAATTCTGGACAGCAAGCTTTTATCTCCTTTGCGGTTAAAGATACAACATCCCTTGGTGCCATCTTGCCCAGAGAAAATGTTTGTGTGGTTGGAATCTTGAACATTTTCTCCTGCATCTAGAATCCCTCGGATCTTTCTGCATTCCATCACCATTTCAGGAGGTATTCGTCTGCTAAATGATGGCTCTTTGAAGCGGCTCAGATATTCTCTGCTGGCATACTCTGGCAATTTTTCTGAAAACATCTGCCAGGGCATGTGCAGCTCTTTCACCATACTTTCCTGTATGGTCTTCAGTTTCTTGACTTCCTTCGCCTCCCTGTTCATTTCTTGCAAGGTCATTTCTCCATCTCTAATGTTTTGAAGGAAATCACTGATGGTGTCATCATTGAGTAGAACGAGGTTATGGAACAGATATACTGGTAGATTTGGCTTAGTCATCATAGTTTTCTTATGGAGTTTTTGTCCTTTAAGTGTGCCTGTCTCATATGTTTCAAACACATCATCGAGGGTGCTTGCAATATCTGGTTGAAGCTTTGCCAGGTTAAGGATTGTTTCTATATCTTTGCCATTCTGTGAAGGAAACAAATACAACATGTTGACAAACCTACAATCAAACATCAATGCTGTGAGACAAGTTGTTTTGAAGATGAAATCAATATAGTTGTAAGCAATATCATTATTAGAACAAACCAGAGTTTTGCATTCCCCTTGAATCTGATATGTACACAAAATTATTAGACAAACTTGTTTCACATAACATTACAACTTTGGTAAGGAAGATCACAGTAAGACAAAGTCTTATTTCCTAGTTATATTTATTATTAGCTAATATAAATATAAATACCTAGTTATATTTATTATTAGCTACTATTATTATACTGTAATACTTTATCTTTATTGAAGAAAATTTTAACTTATTTTTGTATCACACTTTTATTGCCACAAATGTGATGTAAATCCTATATTTACAAGCAAGCAATAAAAATATTATTATTATTATTATTTCACCAGAAAGATATGGTGTCATTGCATTCATGTTGAGTGACACTGCAACATTACTTCATTTGTGTTTGTGTGCCACAACATAACACCAGGTGTGACATAACAGGGCTCAAGATTATTTGAACTGTAATCAAGTGGTAAATGTAGACCACCAAAACTATTTTCTGGTTCTTCAAAGTGAAATAGTGTCAGAAGTGTGAAATACCAAATACTCAAAATATGTTAGAAATGGAACACCTCATTTGTATTCTTCCAATTATAGACCCTGGCAGGCTGCTTGTTTATAAGACCCTCTGGAACATTTTGTTTATGATTTGTAAACTCCGAAACACCCCAAACACCCGTTTATAAGACCTGTCAGGGGGTACAATGAATTCCTTGCTTGATATAATGTGGTCTATTGTTAGTATAGAAATTATTTGGACAACTCCAGTGATGTAAAATGCCGTCAAGGACACTATTTGCTCACATTCAGTTTGAATTGGTCCATTCGAGAAATATTTAAACCAGGAAAAACAAGGATGACAAAAGCAAATAAGGTCTCCAACTTAGGTACTGGAGGTCATCTTTAGGAACATGCATATCAACTTCTATAGCAATGGGTGAAGCAGATCCTAAATACATAAGCAAATGTCAACAACAAAAAATTGACAGACAAGGTTTGATAAAAAGAAAAGGTGGGAGTGGGTAAAAAATGCACAAGGGATCTGGTAAAAAAGTAATGCTACATCATCAATATTCTAGACCCTACCCCCTCCTTAATATCAAATGTTCCACCCCCTGGTATTACATAAGACCAAATGACAGGAAGTACATTTACAACCTTGGAGATTTTTTAATTAATGCCATTCTAATGTAAACAGCACTTAAGTTAGTTACAGATACTGAAATGCCTTCCACTATGGGTGGTGATTACAACATCTGGAATTATCCTGGATCCAAATTTCTCATCAGTTCTTGTATGTCTTACATAGAAAAGTTGCAAAAATTGGTCCAAAATGAAAAAAATCACCTCAGCTTTGTTTTCTGGATCAAATTTTCCTACAAATTGATACCAAATATGACAAAATTATGTTCCAAGCCTTCGAAATTGTCTGACAACATATCCTGGGTTGGTGTAGGTCATTTAAGGTCACAAACTTACATGTAGATCACTGTAGTCAGCATGTTATATTGTTATTAAGTTGCACGCAATATTTAATTTTGAACTTCTCAAAATATCACTCTTGTTATCTTCAAGGGGATTTGATTTTATTCTTTTTCCAAACCCATGATGGAATGGGACTTGATTTATGATAATGCCTACAGAACACGTGTCAATTTTCTTAACACTTTGACCATGGGAGGGCACATTCTGCGCCAACAGCCAGACTTCGGGAGGCGCGTAAACGCGCCAAGAACGTACGCGTTTATATGCGTTCGATATACGTTGGCTTTGTCTGATCTACCGGTACATCATGTTTGTTGACTATTTCCTCAAGCCTAGCGTAGCGTACGAGGTAGAGGTCAAACCTAAATGAGCATGCGCGCCAAATTTGTAAACAATGCCGCCATACTTGGTCATTTCTTTGCCGTGATTTGTAAGGATCGTGTGATCAGTTGTTGTTTTTCTGTCAGAGAATATTTAAAAATGGCGACGTAGGCACAGTTTTTTACACCGACTAAGCCCTTGAGCATGTTTTTCTGGACAGTGATGGTGGAATTGTCACTGATTGTGAAACTGAACTCAACGGAGATAGCGGAAGTCAAATTTCAAATTACAACTCTAATACCAAACTTGAACATGTTCCTGAACCAGTTGAGCAAAGACAGAGATTAAAAGCAAGACAGGAAGGCTAAGGCCAGCTGAGCGTGCTGAGAGAAAAGTGCAACAAAGGGACGGTGACCGACATCACAAACGTTGATGGGCGGTATCCTGTGGATGTTGTACGACACCAATCTATCAATGACAATTACACATCGGACTTGCTATCAGTATATAAGCTTATATATAATATAGCTGTCTTTTGAATGTCGGATGATACCTGTTGTTCGAAGATGAACTTGTAATAAATATGCATATTAACCTCATTTATGTGGAATATGTTTTAGAGTATGTTTCCCCTACTGAATTTGAGTTAATAAAACGTATGTAGTACTTTTTAAAGTGTTACGCTGAAAAAAATACATTTATATATTGAAATAACAAAAAATGCAACATTTTTTGATTTTTTTTTTGTAAAATCCAATATGGCTGCCATGATCAGGTGACCGTCTAGGTGTGTCACATGACTTTTTGTGCATTTTTATGATGCTCCGTCATATTGCAATACTCACTGAAAAAATAGCTCATGCATGTAAATCAATATTTATAAGGCCATATTTCCATGGAAAACTACGCACAGGAATGCACGTATAAAAATTAATAAGCAGTGAAAGTGTTAAAAAAGGAAACCATTGTCATGGCGACTGTATCTCAAGGAGTGATATAGCACACTCAGAATGCATTGAATTTTCTTAAGACAAAAACCGTTCATCATGTTTCATGTTAAAATGTATGCCATATGGCATTTTACAATATTCATATTTTTCAGAGTGCATCACTTAATCGCCAACGAAATATATGCTATTGTTGATCCAGATCAAAACAACCTATATGCAGATGTGAAAAGGAGAAGCCTTGGACTACCAAAAAATAATGATTCAGTACCTACTCAACTATCTACATCAATTGAAAACTGTTTCCCAGTAACAGGATGGGGCACATCACTTGAGAATCTGCTGTTGTTTTCTCTTGCTGAGATGGACAGCTATGCACCACAGGGTGGTGTAAGGTCTTGCACAGACGAAAAACAGGAGAATAATCTTTACGGCCCTGATACGGCTTTTGCGGCCCGAGGTCGTACGGCGGAAGGGCCCGAGCGTGCGAGGGCCCGTACGCCGTACGACCAAGGGCCGCAAAAGCCGTATCAGGGCCGTAAAGGTTTTATCATATACCTTATGGAATGATAAATATGTAGTTTACATAATATTCAACATTGTTTAGGAGATAAAAATGCGTGCGATATCAAAAATTCATCGCCATTTGTGTCAGTTTTTCATAAATACGATGGCCGCTTCCCGTCGCGGATTGACATATACATAATGACGTCATTTGTTTACCTGCAGAATTCTAGAACGCGCAAAGCAATATGCGTACTACGTGACCAACAGAGATCAAGGCTGAAATCGAGGTGTAAGAAGGACAAAAGCGCGATGGCAGTTTCTTGTAATTTATACTGAACAGGCACGCACTTAGTATAAACAGGATTTCACTAGAATTTAGAAATAAAAGCCGATTTTACCGGCGCGGCTCCACTGTCGCCACGCGCAACTACGATCTGAGCGAGCAGACGTTTTCCAAATCTCGCGCTGGCTTTGTGTACGAATGGAACGTTTGCGGATAGCAACGCGCGTAGTAACCAGAATCGAGATAGTTCAGAAATGCACGCTGTTGCCCATATTTGGGCACCGGGCCGGGGCGTGATACGTAAAAAAAATGCACGGATCTGAGGGCGCTTTCTCCCATAGCTTTACACAGGCACGTGAATGTATATATGATAATCAAGATTGTTTCAGAGTGTTTCAAGTCTGTATTTCATCATGAGAATTACATTTTTGAATCCAAATATTTTCACAGTTACAATAAAACTAAAGATCACCATTCTTTAACATTAGCTCTGCATTTGGTAAGTAGTGAACTGTTATGTGTCCAGTGTACCTATGTTGCTGGTTATGGATTTTGTTACCACATGATTAGGCTTATGTTCAGAGTTTATGAATTTTCAACATATGGATACAAAGATGTTAATGACAACATTTACAGAAAGATTTGAATAAGAATATTCATGTAACATCAACATAGCAAAAGTGGAATCAAAGACAAACTGATGGAATTGTGACTCACAGCAGCTATATGGATGTAATTGTTAAAAAGCTTAAAGTGTGGCCATAAAATTCAGGGAGACGCAATGTGCTGTACTTTGTATCAAGCTGTGAGAGGTGATGTCATTAATGTTGACAATGAAGTAAGTAACGCTAAAATAGCTGTGTTGACAGAAATCCCAAAAGTTGTGCAATGCGGATTATCTCTTTGAACAATGCTACAAATACAATTATGATTGATACTAAAGCTGGTGAAATGCCAATAGCTTTAGTGTTACAGTAGAATGTGCCTCGGGGACAGACAGTCAGACTCTCAAACTTCCACAATTCTTTTCTGATCTACCGCTTGTGAGGGCTCATTTCAAAAGGTTTTGTTGAAAGGAAAATTTTTGCTGTCTTAGATTTTCAAAAAGCCAAAATTTTATTATTTTTCCATAGAGTTAACACAGGGGTTGCAGCCATTTTGAATGTCACATATTGGTAAATCTTTTGTAATTTGTTTCTCTAGCACCAAACTTTTGCACAATGACCCCTGATTTTTATTCGTGATTTTGAATGAGAATGGTTGAAAGTTGAATGGTCTCCTGAGGAAAGTTTGAGCAAAAGTTCAAGTCTTTCATTTTCGAGGTACATACTACCTTAAGTTATCAGTTAGCTCTATGTGAATCAAATTTTGCTGTTTACATTTGAAATCATCCTTCAGCCATAGTCCCAGTACATTGCTATTGATTAGTTACCCTAGATTTCCACTATTTTCAGTGACAAATGAATCTACATTTAAACAAATACCTGACTGTCTCAAAGCTTTAATAACTTAACTTAGAATTGATAAAAACACTGCTTCAAGCATTGAGATTGATTACCAGGGGCTGGGCAACATGTGTCAAATGGTGAAAATATTGCAAACCTACGTCAACTCTTTTTGCAGTTTGCACAAGAAAGCATAATTTTGATACTTTTGCTGAGCGATTATTTATCCAAAGCCGTTTTGAAAGCCATCCAAAGCCAGTGAGCACACAGTATGGAAGGAAGTTTGAGAAAAAGCTTTCTAGTCTTACGTAAAATTTATGCAAAATGCTAGGTATAAATAGGTCTAGTCGTTGATACAACACAAATTTTCCTTGTATGTTCTCTTGATGGTAAGGTTGTAGACATGAGTGCTGGACTCAACCTTTGGCATCTGAATCCAAAAAAAAATTACACCTGTTTTGACCCCAATTTCTGTAGCAAAAATACAGATCACAAACCAGTTTTGAAACAAAAGTACAAATATTATTATCAAGTATAAGGCCAGATGGCCATCACAGATGCAAGTGGTATTATTTCATCATCTCCACAAACAAAAAAGGGTTTAATAGTCAAAAGAATAGAATTTAACTTAGCATTTTGGAGAATGTTTTTCATTTTCATTAAATAATTTCTTGGGCTTTGTGTTCTTGCATCTCACCATGCAACACAATGAATGATGAATGTAATGACAAAAATGATACTACAGACACATTTGAGCTATTGACGGATATCACCCATGTCAGTTTATTACATGCAATGTGAGTGCAAATCAGTGCATTGATTTGAATAGGAACATCTAGGGAGTTAGCGGGCCGGTGAACAATGTACTGACTGGTTTCCATGGTACCCAGTCCAATAAAGCCATTCAGTGTTTTTGACATCAAGTTGATCAACGTAGACTCTTTATGCTAGAAGTAGAATATCCATGCATGCACTGCTGTGATTTTGAAATATTATTGCCTGAATACATAGGTTTATGTGTCCTCGCAGCAGGAGACAATTTGCCCTCCTGGTGTTGAGCAAAATATCAACTGCTCTCAGGCACATAAACCCATGTATTCAGGCAATAATATAAAGTACAGAACAAACTATGTCATATTGTCAGTCTTTGGAACATTTGTAGATCCTTTATTTCTATCTTTGAGAAATGAAAAAGTTACACCAGAGTTGAGCTTGCTTAAAAATTTACTCAAAAAGACAGAAAGTACATCATCCAATATAAATTCTTTCAACAATTTATGAAAATATTCATATTTGAATCATTGCCTTGATATTTATTTTGACTGATACAATTCAATTTAAAATCTCTGATGAATTGTACATTCTGAGTGTATTTATTGTAGAAATAAATGATTGATAAAAAATATTAATGTTATCATAAACCATGTCTAAGTTATTCTTTTGTAAATAATTTACTAAGACCATAGTATTTATTGGCATAAATAATCCACAGGTTGTAAATATATTTAGAATACTGTCAATGCAATCAGTTTCATGATTTCGTATAAGAATATACATCTTGCTTTTAAAACACTTTTAGCTACATGTATTTAGGTCTGTAATTTGGCAGAATAAATTATATAAGAGCTTTGTAACTTTTTGAAACTCAATGTTTATGTACATATATTTGTGATGAATTATAAATTTAAAATAACATTAACTGAGACCAAGTCTGTTTTAAATTAAAGCCCTAATAGCTGTGAATTTTATGCATTATTTTCATGGTGTTATTTTCAAACCAAAGTTGGTTTGTGTAATTGTGCTAACTGAAAGACATGTATTGAAGTATCACTGCTCGCTGATTTGGACCATGCTTACGCATTTTAATAGTTAAATAATAAATGGGTGCCGCACTCATAAAATGGTGTCCCAATGGAAAAGTACAACCAATGCAATATTTCTTGCACATATATACTTCATGATCGTAAAGGAAACAAGCACGATGCCATTTACCTGAATGCACAACAAACGATGGCCAACATTTTGTTGTTGTTATTGTTATTTTCTCTGTCACATGATTAGTTTTTGAAAAGTCTTCAGTGGGTCTTATTCAAAGAAATCTATTGGAAAACTCGGGATATTTTGAGATCAAGTTATTACACATTTGCAGCCATTGGGGCCTTAATGTATTTCTATATATTTACAAAGTTCACCATGTTATCAAATGATAACTATTATGAACAGAATATTAGTGTAAAACTGACAATATGCACTTTTCTTAACATCCAGTAAACTACTTTTTTCAATTTCAAGGAACTAGAAATATGAGTAGACTGCTTGTGTTCATTTCTGTTTCTACTTGTTCATAATTGGATCTTGAAAATTGCAAAGAAGTGCACATGCCATCCACATTTGGTTGATGCTGCCAAACATAGACAAAGGGAATACTTTGTACCAATTATGAATTTCTTTATTTAATTTATGGCTCTGTCTACATGTATTTGTTCTACTGCTATCTCGTAAGTTTCAATTAACATCACCTGCATTAAATTGATTGCACTTCTCAGGAAATGGATGAATATTTAAGGTTTTTAGAAGGTCTGATATTGTGAAGGCCTTATCTGCCAAGACAGAGTCTCAAACATTAAAACACATCTCCACAAAGCCACTTCGCTTAACTATTTCATGGTCACTTGTCAAACCTGTGTATGGGCACACACTGGTAATACCACCTGACAGAGAAATTCCTATTAAACCTTCCATGGTCATATGACTATTGTAAAGTTGTTATGAGATGATGGAACCCTTATTTCAGTGCAATCAATTCTAACCTTTCTTGATTGATACTTTTCCTTCATTGAGAATTTGCATTGTTGCATTGATAACATCTTTTGAAGGCAATGTGTCAAGACTGCCTCATTGTAAATACAAAGAGTTCACCAAAGTTACAATGGAATTCTGTAACTGTCAGCAATTTAATATTAAACAGGTGGTCAAATGATGCTCAGGAAAGTACTGCAAAGTAATAGAAAAAACTCATCAAGAGGTTCAAGAGACCTTGGTTGACCTAATTTATTTCTATGAAAATCATTCCTGGTTCCTGAATTTTCCATGGTACCCTCTTATTTCCAATATTCCAGTATTATTACATGCGCTATTGTTTCTCCTGTATCTTGAAATTCAAAAACGTCTAGAAAAGTCTTTGTATCAGGAAAACCAGTGTAGAAAGCTATGTCATTATCAGAATCCAAAAATATATGTACGCTAAAAGCAGTCTGACAGTCTTTCAGTTGTTATTTTTGAGTTTTTTTATTTTTTATATCTTGGCATAACCACCTTTAAGAATTTTACAATTTCATTCTACAATATTTCTACATCAACGGTATGTCTGCTTTAGATAATCTCGCTTCAACTTTTGTATGTTCTTTCCTCAGTAATTACTGTGTCACAGGTATTTTGACACGCCCCTTGGAATGTTTTGTTGTCACTGTCCTATGAACATTTGAGTCTGGGGAATCATCGTCGTACACCACGCCCTCTTCGGCGAGTCTCATCACCCAACGCCGAAAAGGATTTTTGATTTTTGCGTAGGTCAGCGGAGCGGAAATTATTACTCTGGCCTGCGAGAATGTGGGGAATCAGCTCTCCTTTCTATGGCGTTCAGCTCTGAATTAAGGTGGTATGCGCCTTGAAAGTGAAAAACAAACTTTGCTCAAACTTTCCGCAAGGAATCTCAAGGAACCATCCTCTTTCAAAATCACGAATAAAAATCGATGGGTCATGTGCAAATTTTGATACTAGAGAAATTATAACCCAAGTTTTACCGATAATTACAATTCAAAATGGCCGCCATCCCGTGTGAACTCTATGGAGAAAAATAAAAATTTTGAATTTCGATAAACTACGGTAAGCCGACGAAAATTTTTCTGACACCAAGAGCTGACAATGAACGCTCACAAATGTTAGGTCAGAAGAGAATTGTAAAAATATCTGTCCCCGAGGCGTTGATTCTTTGCGAATAAGTGAGTGAATACAACTAGCCATGATACAGTAAACTAAATACATTTAATATAATCCTTAAAATGTCACCTTAAAACCGTCCTTAGACTTCGTTTTGGTTTGAGATGGAAATTATAATTTTATTTTAAGTGGTTGATACGCAGTGTCACAATTTGAATATAAAACACAACAGGCGTATCCATTTGTCGAAATAACGGCACTGTTTGTAGACATTGCAAAGGCGTCTATGATTGGTCGATTATTTATGAGTAGCAATTTATTGATTGGCTAATTGAGGCTTTAAATGTAAATTAGGGCTTGAGTATTGTACGTCAATTCCAGGTGCCCTTTTCCACGTGTATTATTTACGTGCATAGCTCAGTGAGCGTCGTCGTCTCATTTCCTGCCCACGTGGACTTCCGCCACGAGACCAGCAGAACGGAAAGAACTGTACACTGTGTCATTTGACTCGCTGTATTGAAGGTAAGAGAAACAAATTCACAGCTTTGAAGAGTTTTGTGAAACAGTAGGAGACATTAATTATCACTGCTAACCGTTGTAGTCATCATGGAGTAACTTCAAGGTGTTCGTCATTCAACATGATATACATGTCATGTCTCCGGCCATCACAGTCAACAACATCATTCTTGTGCACTAACGAAAACACTCATTACGCGATACTTTGAAATTCATATGTGAAGTTTTAATAGCAAATCAACAGAATTAGGTGTTTCAGGGGCAATACAAATAATTAGGCCTACAGTAGAAAATAAAGTAAATGAACTCGGAAAGACTTTGTTCTGGTGGTAATTAGCTGGACAGAAAGAGATTTGATTGTTTGGGGAATTTTGACCATACCTCTTTAAAATTCACGATGAAAATCATCGGTTTCACCTCGCAAATATTTGTGAGCAGACTTGGTTCATGTCGGTGAATTAAAAATAAATAAAACCATTTGCAACAATTTCTCTTGTGCCTCTTCTGTTGCATACGAACCTATTTCAATTTAGCTAGCCCAGGTCAGGTTTTCCTGGCGATCGAACGCGTAACCTTTGAGTGTGCGCAGTAGTGAGATAGTTTCTGCGGATTCCGGGTGAAATTCTTCAGTAGAGCGTACACGCCCACGCATCGCGTTCAAAGCACTCGGACGTTTTATCTGAAAACAGGACAGGACCGCATTTATTCACCTCCAACATTCACAAATCTATGGAAGACCACAGTCGCTCGAGAGCTTTTCAGCTCTGGGACTATTCGCCCCATAGACGAGTATACAGAAGCGAGAATTCGCTTCTGTATACTCGTCTATGGGGCGAATAGTCCCAGAGCTGAATAGCTCTCGAGCGACTGTGGGAAAACGGTCACGACATGCGACATGCGAGTTTTTAAAACTGCGATCTGCGGTTAGGGTTAGGGGTTAGGGTTAGGGTAGCGATTAGGGTTAGGGTTAGGGGTTAGGTTTTCTCTCGTAAAAAGCCTTACTTCGCTCAGAACCCTGGAGGTTAGGCCAAGGGACAAAAATTGTTACGGCATAAGTGTTCATCTTTAATCGACGTGTACATTGTGAGATTGCAATAAACGGTTATTTATATCTTGGTAAACTCTAATAATACGCTGTTAGTAGACACTTTCTCCTATTCATTGAAAGTCTTAAAAACTTCACACACATCATCGATTAAAAAAGTGAACAAGCTGAGGTGCCCAGTCAACAGGAATAGAGTGGAATTGTAATTTCTTTTGTTAAACGACGTGACATCTATGAATTGGGAGTAACAGGTGCAACTTTAGTCCATGTTTTACCAAATTTATTCACGCTCACCCAACAAACTCGTGGTTTATTAAGTACGGCTTTGCCCGTTTTTAACAGGTAACTTGCAGCCCATCTTCATTAAGTTGCTGTATTTAATAATACTATTAAACTTATTTTGATGTGTCGTACAATATTGCAGAATGTTGCACCTGTGTTTGATGTAATGAATATTCAATCGAATCATAGCACACTATGTTTTACCCATTTCTTCTTACTGCACGATGGTGTGCCTTCACTGTAATACGCCTTTCACTAAACGTAAAAAAGGCTATAAGCGGTTCTCCCTGACAGCAAAACTGAGGGGCACTGACGTATCAGTTGGTACTGCTGCCGAAAGTGTCTTTCAATTAGAAAAACCACTTCAATCGTCGTCAGGAGAAGATAGTTTTTGCGACGTGTGTTTTAGTCTACTGCAGAAGGTCTATAAACGCAGTGCAGAATTGACCGAGCTTCGTGAACAGCTCGATCATAGAGGCTGTGAGACAAGTGCTGTCGGTCGTAAAAGACCTCACACACCAACAACTTCACCTAGAAAAGTTAAAAAACGCGCTGCATCATATCCGACACTTAAGTTTGGAAGTAAGGTGAGTAACTTGTGCGGTGTGACGTCATATAGTCCTTACTTAAAAATAGCTGAATTAATGTTAATGGAAAAACGTGCCGATTAAGGGGAGGGTTCAAATGCTGATGACAATTGCCAGACACAAAAATAAGTGACATAGGAGTATCTCGGTCTGCTTTTGGCAGTATGGTCAAGATGCATGCCTGCATCTGTTGTATGTATACAATAATTATTATTATTATGATTAATCTTTATTTAAACTCGATAACTCCATAGAGGAGGTCGAATAGACAAAAGAAAATCATATTACAGCACAAACTTGAAAACACAAAAAAACACAGAAGTAGAAATATAAAAACAACTACAAAAAGGCATCAGACAAGTAAGTAGAATACAAAAAGTTGTTACAAGATTTCTTAAAACTAGTCAGTATCTCAGAGTCCCTCATTGATTTGGGGAGATTATTATATTCATCCACACCCGCAACAGACAAGGTGTTTTTGATAAAGAAGTGTACGTGCTTTGGCAACTTTAAGGAGGTTCTGATTAAAAGAACGAAGTGATCTGGAAGGGATATAATGATTGAATATACTGGTTATGTAGTCAGGGGTTAGATTGTAAGTTGCCCTGTAAATTTGGGCTCTACAGTTAAAACGGAGTTTCAAGTTAATGGGCAGCCAAATTAGCTGAGTATACATTTGATAAGTGGAAAGAGGTGGAACAGTGTAAAGAATAAGTCTCATTGCACCTGTCTGTAGACACTCCAACGCATAGATATTGCTACTGGAAGTAAAACTCCAAACATTAAAACAGTAATTGATATGTGGTGAGATGAAACAGTAATAAAATAGCTTGCGTGAGTGGAGAGGAAGAAATTTTTTGATGCGTGCCAAAAGAAACAATTAGGAATTGATTTTGCTTTCAATGGTTGCGATGTGTTCACACCAGTCTAGGTTATAAGAAATAGTGGCCCCTAGTAACGTCTTTGATGAGACGCGGTCAACAGTTTTACCAGCCAAAGTGAGGTTGAATTTTTCACTGTGAATGTGCCGTCTCTTCTGAGACGTTGTCATGATCATTGATTTTGTCTTACTGGGATTGATACAAAGTTTGTTAGTAAGACACCAATTATTACTATTTTTAGATCCGCATTCAGGTAAGTAGATATGGTGTTTAAAGACTTGTTTGAAACATGAAGTGTTGTGTCGTCTGCAGAGTAAGGACATGATGAATTTTCAAGGTGAAGGGGCAAATCGTCACGACATAAATAATAAAGAGCAAAGGTCCCAGTATGGAACCTTGCGGCACACCGACACTGACATCAATTACATCTGAGTTTGTACGTTTAAACTGCACAAATTGTTTACGTGTGAGTAAGTATGATTTAAAGAATGACAGGGTTGATTAGAACACCCATAGATTTTTAGTTTTGACAACAAGATTGTGTGATCAACGAGATCAAACGCTTTTCTCAGGTCTAAAAATGCTGAGCCAACGATGTTTCCACGATCGATTTCTTTAGTCCATGAGTTGACTAGACCAACAAGAGTACTTTCACAAGAGTGTTTGCCACGAAATCCAGATTGGTTAGAAAAGAAGAGATTGTGTGTTTCCGTGAATTTTACAAGCTAATTGTGAACATGGCGCTCAAGAAGATTAGAAAGTACAGGAAGTACACTTATTGGCCTGTAGTTACCAGGTTCATCTATTTGACCTTTTTTATAGATTTGACGAACACGAGCCAATTTCCATAAAGATGGAAACTGGCCTTTAATAATGCAGCAGTTAAATGCATGCGTAAGAGAAGGTGCTATAGTATTGGCTGCCAACGTGGTAGTAAATCTGAACCGGGAGATTTCTTACAATTTGGAGATTTGAGTTGGAAGAGAACGAAATTAAAAGACATGGGTGGGATGTCGAAAATTGAAAGAGGCTTATTTTGGATACTGACGAAATCTGACAGTTTGTCAAGATTGACTGGGTTACTGTTACATTCGGAAGACAGCTTGTTGATGATGTTGATAAAGTATTCATTGAATGTATTTGAGATGTGTTTAGGATCGGTGAAAATATTGTTACTGATCTAAGTTTGGTTGGCGTACTTGACAATTTTGAAAGAGCAAGTTCGCGAAATGATTTTCCAGTACCTCGATAAATTCATGTTATGAGATAATAGGAGGTTGTTGTAGTACTGTGATTTGCATTTTGAAAATAAGATTTTTGACTCTGTAGTCCCTGTTCATGGAAAGTCTACATCGTAACGGTTGAAAATTTTGAAGTGATGAGCGATGGATGGACTTTAACGGCGTGGGACTTAAAATGCACACAGTGTTTCAGTGAGCGCAAATTATTCACACAACATTTCATTTATATTGTTGACAGTGTGATGTGCCACTTCCCTGCAGAGAGCCTGATTGTTACAAATAAACATGTAATCATAACGGTCTAATTATGGGCCACCACTTCTGGTCTTTAATATTGGTACGTTTTCCATATAGGTCAGGAATACTTTCTTGAGGTGTGCCCTGAACGCACTTAAACACTATCAGTACGGAAAAGTGATTAAAATACTGTTAAGCAAAGGAAGACGTTCCCGGAAGCCAATCCTAAAGTGTATGACAGAAGAGGTAGGTTGTTATTGAATCCAAAGATGCTGTCACTTGGTCATTTTATACATTCGCAGATGTCGTATATGTATATTTTGCAAAATTGTCAATAGGGAAATCGCATTTCAAGGGATCTTCAGTAAGGGTAACTAAGGTAATCATAGTCATATATATATATATATATATATATATATATATATAATATATATATATATATATAATTCTGTGTATACTTTCTCTATATATATATGTATATATATATATATATATATATATATATATATATATATATATATATATATATATATATATATATATAATATTGTGTTTACTCAAGTTAGCAGTGGGTATTATTAATACATTAAAGATGTGTTATTGATGGAAATCGCTTTAGAAAAATAGAGTGGTACACTACCTGTACTACCAATCAGTGTGCTTGAACGTTCTTGAGTCTTTATATCATTTCTTTAGGATAATGATATAAATAGATATATTTCTTAATACAATTCTGTCCTGTGACACTTGTGCCACTGTTTCCTGAATGGTTTGTGGGCTTGCCATGTACCAGGTACATGTCATGTCTTATATCAATGGATTACAAATCATAATACCTGAACTTTGTTCCACAGATCCGCCAAGAACTAAAGGCCTTTGTAAGCAATTCAACGTTTGCCCATCAATCGCTGACTGTGGAAACAGCAAGCGAGTTTTCTTGGCAAACTGTAATTGATGAAAGCAGTGACTATATGCCTTTGCTTCACTCAGTGCTTGAAGGCCTGCTAACACGAAGACGTCAAGGAACTGCAGATATCCAAGTGTAAGTGCTTCTTTATCAAGTGTACAGTCGTATTCGTAGTTAGTAGTGATAGTGGCACTGTCTCACGATTATTTAGACTTTATATCTACTAGGTTTATTTGTTACAGAACTGAAAAATGGTTTGGCAGGTTCGTGCCGGCGATGGGAATGGTCATATCTGTATTACTTCACTTAAGATACCGACGGACTTTCCGGCTTGCACAGCAACTGAATTCCGTTATGTTGTATAAAGGTGGATGCAGCCAGAGAGTAAGTATATTGTGAGTTGACTTGTATCGTGTAAAACAGAGGCGTAGCCTGCATTGCCCAGCTCGCCCCTGCAAATTGAGTTCAAATGTGTAAGTGCCGTGGATAAAGTAACAATCGGTCGACAAAATGGAACACGTGGTAGTTTATCGTGAAATAACTTGTGCGTCCTTGCGCCATTCTTGTGTCCAGAAAACGAACATCGTAATATAGGCTAAATATGATGACTAAACGATATATGCTTCTGCATATTGCTAATTAGTTGGTTTAGTACTTAAAAGTTTCCCTGCTATCTCTTATAGGTATTGCAGGGCTTCGCCAAACTGGGAATATGTTTGGCTGAAAAGGGCACACGGACTGTGGTAGACAAGGTCTGCGAAGAATTTGACAGCGACATATTACGCCTAAAGAAGGACATTGAGGTTAGCTGTCATATCCTTACGAATTTCTACATGTGATAAAGTTGTAGGCCCATGTTATTGCCGTACAATTTACTTACAAAACGTTTTCAAAGACATCATTGCAGCCATAAAGTAATGGTTTTAAGCAATTGTATCGTAAAATAATTCAAATAATCAACCTTAAATTACGGAATATTAATTTATTAACGATGAAGAGGCGGTGGAGTTTACCAACATACGACAAAAGTCAAAATTGGAAACCCTAAAAGTGCGATGATCACATGTGTACAGACCTTTGTCTGCGCTCCCAAAGAGCAGACAAACAAAAAAGGACACAGGGAAATGGCAAACAAAACCAACCCGAAACAAACAACAACAGCGATAATGACTTCATAAAAGTATGACACTATCCACCGATCAGGCGTGAATTCACCACTACCATGACTGAATTTTTGCTCCCAAGCACCCCTTTGAAGCCTGTGATCCAAAAATGTCGCTTGGAACGATTACAATTACCGTAAAACATAAAACATAACTTGTTCAGAAAACAATAAATGGTGGAAATGTTGGAGCGGTCGAATTCATGGAGCTATTCTGCTATCTCGTAGATGACATGAGCACATACATATGTCCGAAAATTGTGCAGTTTGTCAATGAAAATCGTGGCTTCTTATTCCTTCCCAAAAAAACATTTCTAACATTTCAAAAATACACCTACAAACTGTACATTCAAGTGCTTCTGCCGTTATCCACTGATTTGTATAGCTCATACATGTGCGAAACTGTTTTGTCCAAATTGTTTATCCCCATTGCACTGGCTTACCATCCCCACTAATATTGGAGACACCCTTACTTTACACATTACCCAATAACAGTTAAAGTACATGTAATAGTAACAACAGTATGCCCAATCAACGTCCTCACATCGCCATTATCATCAGCACCGTCGCGTTTGGGATCCAGGTGCCAGCGCGGTAAAGTAAGGGCCCCCAGTAAAGTTGTGTTTTGCGTACACGACCGACAACCTACAAATGTTAAATATTGTATTGTTAACCTTGGATAGGGCGCCGCAGTTTGTCAGATTTACTTCTGTTGCGTGTATTGCAGCCGAAAGTAAAATAAATACTAGTATATCAGAAGTTCACAAACTCACACATACCAGTTTGTTTTAAGGAATCTTACAAAACGACCTGTATTTTCGCATATGAAAACTTTACACAGTATTCCCCTGTAACTTTCATTATAAAATTTGTTCAATTCAGATAAAGCGTGCCACCACACACACGGATATACAGTCAGGTGGAGAAGATCAATCATGTTCAGAACCGGAGGACACAGAATTGTTACCCACACAACAGTGTAGTGATGGAGAAGGTAGGGGAAGTTTAAGGTCGCAAATATTGATGATTTCCGAGCCCCTTGCAAGGGCACCATCAATATTTCGGTGACAATGACCATCCCTTGCGCAGGTCACAAATAGTTATATTGCTCTCCCTCTAATATGCTATTATTTAGTGGCCAAATAGAAAGCAAATGTTCAAGCGATGAAAGTATGTAAACGTCATTACACGAAGAGTACAAATGACCGAATTGGTAAGGATATTCAGTGACCCGGGGCTCGAGCATAATTATTGCGCAAGTGACACGTCACTGGGCCGACCACAGAAACAAATTCTGTATGCATATCATGGACCGATGTCATGAACGCAGATGATTGTTCATTTTAATTTTTGACACGCAATGTTTTTTTTAAGTCATTACCTCTTGGTGAAATTAATGTCGATACGAAAGAAATTTCCAGCAGTTCTACCAATGTAATGATTTCATAATGTATTTGCTTGGCATTTGAAGAGTAAAATCTTGCAATTTGATTACTACATCTCTCATAACATAATGGGCCCATCGAAGAATGACATTTATTCATACATTTCAATGTTCAACATGTGAACAAGCTACTTTCGTCATACCTCACTGATGTAGGTAGGAACTCGTTTGTAATCGTACCTTCCCACACATTTATCTTTGTAGGGGAACGCACCTACAGCTTAGTGTGGGATAATGTCCAACACTTAAGTGTGCGACGTTACCAATCCAGTGAACACAAAAATCGGTTCCTCATGTGGGCATTGGCGTTTGTCGCGGTCCACAGAGTGCCATTTACTCCTTCTCCTAGCGACCAGTTTGATCTGCGTGCCACAAAAAGGGCGGAAGACATCCCAATTGGCAGTTTTCTACCAAGCCAGAATGACTGGGACAAGTTAAAACAAAGAATGAGTATGCTGGTGTCCAAAATCATTTGCAAACATCTGCCTTGCTTCGCCGACCTCAGAAGAGTCACACTCGACCACATAGAGCATGAGCATCTAGAAGAATCTAGACAACAGAGTTCGATCGTAAGTATTGCTATTATAAATCACGGCTAAATTAACTTAGTTCTATAGAACTTGTAATTTTGGCTGTGTTCCGCTGTTGTGTTATGTGTAACACGTGAAATTTCCTGTACATATATGTGTGTGTGTGTGTGTGTGTGTGTGTGTGTGTCTAAAATAGAAGCAAGTGAAGTGGACTTTCTTGGTCCTCGAGACTCGCACTACATATCTGTGATATCGTAATGGAAACTGTAAGTTTGCCTGACGACGACGATCGCACACAAATTTAGTTTGAAACTCGAGTAGCAAGAAAGTCTATTTCACGTCGTGAGACTTTTACATTTTTGTAGTGCTGTATGTGTGCATATTGAGCGGTGTTATTTTCAAGTGAACACAGTTGCATATATATGTAGACTGAGCTGACAGTCATAATGCCGAATGAAAATCGCGTCCAGTACCTCAAAATTCAACGCCATGTCACTTGAAGGATGAAACGCTTCCGCCACGTTGCTGTTTGTACGACGTATCAGCGACAACAATGTTTTCATGAAGTTGCGCAATGTTATACTGTTAGGCACCGCCAATGTAATTTCTTGTTCGGGTTCGTTGGGATGTGTCCACATTCACATATATTTGAAAGACACATTATGGAATTGACTGAAAAACATATTTGCAGTTTTTCACAACAGTTTTAGACCCCGATATCAAAACGTTATCTTTGCTGAGCTCTGTAGGTATCGGATAGTACACTGGAATCTTAATATCTTCACAGGTCTTTCACGGAACGACGAACTTTGCGCCTGTTATTATTGATTGTGCCCGTCTATGAAAACCATGAGACAATATCTGACATACTCAGTAACCATCACATATACAGTAACATAATGCCAATTAAAATGAACACTCCCACTTTGTTTATGAGATAAATTTAGGGGTAATTGAGGAAAATCCGGCCAGCACCAAAGGGGTGGTCGCCATAATGAAGGTGCTCAAGAAATACGTTCCAGAAGACGGAAGCGGAAACCCATATACCATCCTGTGCCACGGAGACCAGTTATCTGCAGAGAGGATGATTGAGGCGCGCCAGGCCATGGCGTTTAGTGAACAGCCGTCAGACAGACTTATCGGGTTGGAGCCTACATGCCAAGAATTTCACAAGCGATGCATACTACTGCAGGTAAGAAAATGACATACACCGGGGAACCGGTGATTCTTCACAAGCGAGTTTGCATTATACCTGACACATATGTATTACAAGATAGCTTGGTCTACAAATGTTGCTTCTGTGGTCCAAAGTGCTGAAGTGTGTATAGTTTGAAGTATGACAACCGAAGATTTATTCAAATATTGCTGAAATCGGTATATTATAACGTTTTTTTCACATTGTTTTTGTAATTCAGGTGCCAAGAATTCAGATTATACTTAGATACCAAAATATCAGATAATTTAGTGGAGACTACCTGTTATTATATTCATGTGTTTTCAAGTAATTAAAGTTATGGAACATGTCAAGTACTCAAAATCCAAACGATTTACGTGCACAGAAGTCACAAGGATTTCCTCGATTAACATATTGTTCAGAAGCGTGTAACTGTCTTTCGGGCGGATCTTACAGTACTAAGAAGTTGGCACCTTGAAAGGTCATAGCCTAAAGAATATTATGCATGCAATTTAAAAGACCATATGGGCGCTTTTACGTATACAAATACCTTGAAGGAATGCATGTACACCAATACTTGTTACTGTCCAATGTATCGTACAGACATGTCCCTGTCCCATCAGTAGGAGTAATAAGTAATTTTTTATAAGACTTTTACGCCATGGTCATCAATATTAAATCCCAGCAGTTCAGGAATTTAATTGCTTGGCTTACTGGCGAGGGCCGCCCTGAGAAGTGAACATGTGACATGACACAGCTACTGTGTTTCAACTGTCCTTAATAGGGATAACTTTTAATGTTATGTGTTATCCTATATACCTATTGTATATCTTGTTTAACGGCCCTGACATCATTCGAAACATGCACACACTAATAGGTCCCATGATATTGTGGTTTAATTGGTTGACTGTGTGTAATGAAACTTTTCCCATGTGCATTTTTATGTTATTGTTATTCGTAGGACACCATGGATCTCTTGTACAAGAGTACCAGTGTCGCAAATGAGGGGACTCTATTTCATTTACGGACGGTGTTTCAACACCAGAAAGTGAAAAAAAATATAGGTGATTGCATTAATGAGGTGCAAAGTCTTTTGGATTTTACGACCGAAGGCATGATAATCCTGCAAGCCCTCCACCTACTTGGAGTGGAAGACATATGTGACGCACCTGGGGATTTCCCTGATGTTACAGAACACCGGCTACGCTATCTCCAGAATTTGAGTGAAAACATCGTTAAAGCTGTGTGGCCCCGAATTGACCAGGATAAAATCGAATCCCTAACTGCAGATGATGCTTCGCCAAGCGATACGGAGCGGGAACAAGATTATGACGACGATGAGGAAGAAAGGCAATATTGTGTATGCGGCAACACTGAAGGTTAGCTTAAATTGTTCTCATGTGTTTTAATGATGTCATATTGTGCGTAATATTAATGAGCATAGTTAAACACTGTCCTTATAATTGGTTAAAATACGTATGAATTATGTAAGCAATGGGGTAATAACGTGAAACATATGTGACACTCACAAAATGTGGCCAGGGCGGTTTCCTATAGTAATTCTAATCGTCAAAATGCTTAACTTGGCCCTTGCACGTATACGAGGATGGACACAGCTTGGACAAAATCATGTTACTTTAGCTTTAATGCAACAGCACATTTTTTGCAGAAGCCTCCCACTCTCAGTGGATTGAATGTTCGGCACGTGAGAACTGCAACCGAGGACACTGGTACCACCTGCAGTGTGTGGGTTTGAGACCGGTTGACGTCCCCGACGATGATTGGTGGTGCAGCCAACACTGCCGCAAGTTCACAATTTATTGTTGTCGCATCAACCGCCCAAGAGCGCGATGGATCGGTTGCGACAGTGGTGGAAACTGCATCAATGGCGAATGGTTCCATCTTCAATGCAGAGGTTTACGTGAAGTGCCAGGTCAGAATCCAATTGACTTCAAACTCATTAACACACCAATAACGATACTACTACTACTACTACTACTACTACTACTACTACTACTACTACTACTACTACTACTACTACTACGCATGTGTACACGTCGTGGTAGTGTGCTCTGAGTTTTGCTACAGTTTTTGAGTCCTTCAGTGTTTTCCGGACTTACATCGGTGTCTGATCTGATTTTGCTCCGGTTGTGGACTGCTGCTGTCAAGTTTTTTGTGTGTTTGAACTTTTGATTGAAGAGATTTTTACGGATTCCCTCAGTGGTTTCCGTGTGCTGTTTCCTAGGCCAAGATGGCCGCGCCATTCATTGACAATGGACGCTTAGCTACGTTTGCCGGCCTCACGAGGAAACATGGTGTCAAGTGTGAATCCATGGAAGGAGTCTCCGTTGAAAAGTATTTACAGGCTATCTCATCGATTACTGGTCCACAGAATATCATCGCTGCTTCAAGAGTTTACGGTTCAGTCATCGTTTATTTCAACTCAATTACGTGGGTAGAAAACGTTTGTGTGAGTGGTTTTGAACTGAACGGCTACACGATTCAAGTTGAGCCTGTTGTAAAACCAGCGACAAAAGTCATAGTGTCTGGCGTTCCACCGTTTATTCCGAATCATGTGATTGAAACTGAACTTCTTACATTTGGTAAACTTGTCAGTAAAATCAAAACGATTCCTCTCGGATGCAAGAGCGAACATTTAAAGCATGTAAGATCTTTCCGAAGACAAGCTCTGGTACTGATTGATGCTGACTTTCACGGTACATGGGAAGGACCTTTGACTGTAGAGTACGAAGGTAAACGATACAGAATTTTTCTTTCAACCGAAGAAATGAAATGTTTCAAGTGTGGTCAAAAGGGACATGTTCAGCGTGATTGTCAACAATCAGCCCAAACCGAACCAACTGCAATATTGCCAGAAAAAGACAATGCTACCGTAATTAACAACAGTCAATTTGAAAGAGGTGTTAAAATTCCGACCAACAACGATGAATATGTTCAACGCCCGATGGAACCAGTCTGTGGTAATTCGTCAACTCTTTCCAATCAGGGCACAGATGTACGTCAACGTGAAAACACAACGATGGCTGATAACGTTGATGATCATAACGTCGCGGACATTTCTGATACACCGCAAATCAACAGTGATGCCTATGGTAATGAGGAACAAGAAAATATAGTTTGTGATGACGAAACTGACATTGTTCAACGTGAACCGTCTTTGAAAGATGATACAGAAACTGTCTTGAACACTGACAGAACGAATGACAACGAAATTTCAAAGGGAAATGATGTTACTGATGATGAGAGGGTACGAACCCCTCCATCGCCTTTCCCCCCTTCTCCGGACCTGTGTTTTACGCAAGCTTCAGAATCCTCAGATTCTTCTCCAGCTTGCACTCCGTCGCTTGTTCTCTCCGGACTTTCTGATTTCGTTCCGGATTCTCAAGACATTACAGACAAGACCAATGCATCGATGGATATAGATATGTCTACAGTTGATTCTCAGAGCATCTCTTACTCACCGCTTTCTTCTCAACATATTGCTAGCCAGTCTACAGAAGAAAGTTTTAAAGATTCTACGCCAAAGGAAACCGATGACAATGAATCAGTGGTGTCGGATGTTTCAGATTCTCCGTTTTTCCATGATGTATCAACTCAATCGATTGCAGAATTCTTGGAAAACACAAAACACTCAAAGAAGTTTATTCAGGATTGTTTTGACTTCCATCCAAATTTGAAAGAACTTGCGAAAATGTTGCTTGGATATCGCTCTTCACAGCCCGTGAACACCTCAACGAGAGCTCGCATCTACAAGCTGGTTCGTAAAATCAAAGACTATGTCAGAACTACTGGTAGGTCAACTGCGATTGATTCTTCAATTTAGTTCACTTTCGTTATGTGGAAGCATCTTCTCTCAATCCTATTTACAGGCATGGCTCTGTCCTGTGTAACGCTTAATGTTCGTGGATGTCGAGACTCGATGAAACGCTTCCAAGTTTTTGATTTCCTCAAGCATTCCAATCCGGCTTCTTGTTACCTTTTACAAGAAACTCACACCATACCAAGTGATGAAAAATTATGGCCTTTGATTTGGAGAGGACGTTGTATTTTGTCACATAGTTCAACAAACAGTGCAGGTGTTGCTATACTGTTTTCACCCTCCTCTACAATTGATATCATTCGCACATCAGAACCAATTCCTGGACATTTACTGTACGTGCAAGCACACGTTGATGGCAGCCTAGTCAATATTATTAATGTGTATGGACATACTACCTCCAATGAACGGTTGTGGTGTTTTACCAAGCTGAATGATCTACTATCAAGCTTAGATGTTGACAGTGTAATTATCCTTGGTGGAGACTTTAATTGTACTCTGAATGAAGAATTGGACAGAATCAATTGTAAGGAGTCTGACATGTGTGCAGTTCGCTATTTGAATAATTTAATTCACAAGTATAGACTTGTTGACAGTTGGCGTCACTATCATGGGGACAGCCGTAATTACACCTGGCACAAAGAAATGACAAAAAGGCTCGTCTTGACAGGATTTACATCAACAAGTGGATGAGATCTCGCATTACGGTGGCTTCAATTCATCATTCTGCGCTTACGTTTACTGATCATTCATTGGTAAAGTTAAGAGTTACACAGAAAGAAGTCAAACATTGCAACCCAATATGGTGTCTTAATACTAGCATCTTAAAGCATGAACTCTATAAAGATCTCATTTCTCATTTTTGGTTAAACTGGAGACAGCGACAGGATCAATATTGTGATTTGTTGACATGGTGGGAGATAGGAAAGTGGAAAATTAAACTTTTAACTCAGCAGTATTGTGCTTCGAACCAGTACAACCTGAAATGGGATAAACTACGCCTAGAAAAGGAAATTCAAGAACTTGAGAAAAAGTTACATGAAGACAAAAGTGTCTTTGATGAATACCAGCAAAAGAAAAGTTCTCTGGCTCAGTTGGTAGACCTGGAGAGCAGAGGTGCAGCTGTACGATCTCGTCACCAATTACTTACTCACAGTGATGTTTCGAACAGTTTCTTCTATTCTCTTGAACGGAGAGCGGGGAAGATCAAAGCCCATTATTCACATGAAACGCGATGACGGCTCACAACAGAAAATCCCGATGAAATTCGTGACATTTTTTACAATTTCTACAAGGAGCTTTATTCTGCTGAACATGTTGACGTTGACGCTCAGTCTGCAATTCTCGACAATTTGGTGCAGTTGAACGAGGAAGATCGTGATTACCTTGATGGTGAAATTACTCTTGATGAACTTACTTTTGCTGTAAAGCAACTTTCAACTGACCGTACTCCAGGTATGGATGGTTTGCCTAATGAATTTTACAAAACATTCTGGTCTATTATTGGTCAAGACCTTCATAAAGTTTTCATTGAATGTTTCCGTAATGATCAGCTTCCTATTTCTTGTCGGAGAGCCGTGCTTAGTCTTCACCCGAAAGCTGGAGACAACACTTTAGTCAAGAACTGGAGACACCATTAGCTTGTTATGTAGCGACTATAAAATTGTCACGAAAGCTCTCTCAATTCGTTTACGTAATGTTCTTTCCAAATAATTCATGTTGATCAGTCCTGCTCTATTCCAAATCGTCACATATTTGATAATGTGAATTTATTACAAGATAGTATTTTCTATGCCAATGACACAAACTCACCTCTGGGTATTGTTGCTCTAGACCAGGAAAAGGCTTTTGACCGTGTCAGTCATGATTACCTTTTTAAAACTCTGAGTTCTTTTGGTTTTGGCCCCCGCTTTATTAATTACATTAAAACTCTCTACACAGATATTCAGTCAGTTTTAAAGATAAATAGTTCCATTACCGCTCCAATTTCAATTAATCGTGGGATTCGTCAAGGTTGCTCACTTTCTGGTCAACTTTATGTGATTGCCTTAGAACCATTTTTAGATAAGATTAGGAATAACAGTAACATAAGGGGATTGATAATACCAGAAGCTCCTAGTCCTACATGCCTTTCTGCGTATGCCGACGACGTTGAAGCTTTTATTACTAGAGATGAAGATTTTAGTAACTTAAAGTCCACTCTTAAGTTATATGAAAATGCGTCTAATGCAAAAGTTAACCTCAAGAAATCTGAAGGTCTCTGGGCTGGTAGTTGGCGAAATCGTACTGACACGCCATTAAATATCAAATGGAACTCAACAGGGTTTTAAAACTGCTCGGTGTGTATGTTGGTAACTCAAATAATTATTGTCAGAAAAATTGGTCTGAATTAGTGAACATCACTGAAAACAAGGTGAAATTTTGGTCCTCTTTTGCACCTGGCATGTCTTACAGGGGTCGTGTTTTAGTCATTAATCAGCTCATTGCATCAAAATTACTTCACAGATTGACTTGTACAACTCCCGATGTTCAAACTTTTTCTTACCTTCAAACCCTTTTTCTGAGATTTTTCTGGCAAGGACGTCATTGGATTCCTTCAGAAACACTGTACTTACCTCTCATTCAAGGTGGCCAAGGCCTTATTCATCTTAAAACTCGTTGTATTTCTTTACGTCTCAGTTACATTCAAAAGTATTTGTATCAGGATGTCATCATCCGTCGTATTATTTCACAGATTTTTATTTTAGAAGAGTTGGTGGTCTCAATTATGACAAACAGTTACTTCTCACGACTGACATTGATTTTTGTAATGCTGCTATTCCTGCTTTTCATCGTGATTTATTACATTGTTGGAATTCTGTTGACAAAATCCGTAAAGGAATCCCACTGAGTGTTCCTGACATTCTTAAAGAGCCTCTTTTTCAAAACCCACTCATTATGCATCCCGTTCATAAGTCTCCTTTTACTGTACCAGCCTTTGTCAATGCTCAAGTTACAACTATAGGTGATCTTTTCAATACTGTGGAAAATCGTTGGTTAACTTCTTCAGATTTGTGTGATAGAGTTGCGATTCATTCACAGCGTATTATTTCTATGTCTTTACAATGTGTTTACAAGGCTATTCCTATTCGTTTGAAATCCGTCATTGAAAATCATTTTTGTAACAACAATCCAAACAATGCGCCAGATACTGTGTATTCTTTTCAGCTGCAACATTCTACAGAGCACAATTATTTTCTGTGTAAAATAGAGAAAGGTGCAATTTACAAGTATTTGATAATAGCTCATCATTATTCATGTTTACCAGACAGATTAGACACCATCTGGAGGGACATTTTGTGTATTCCACATTCCATCAAACCAAAGTTTGTTCAATGTTATTGTGATCCCATCATAAAGAAAAGGGGATTTACAATGGCGCATTATGCACGGAGCCTATCAAACATGCCGGTTTCTGTTCAGATGCCAACTATTCTCTCTGTAATGACAAAGATTCACTTTTACATATTTTCCTTGAGTGTCCAAACATCCAATAGCTTCTAGGTGTTATTTCCACTATAACATCTCGTTTAGTTTTACCTGGACAAGCTGTAAACATTGCATGGTTTTTCATTAATCCTCCTGTTAAAAACTCTGTATTTATTCATAGACGTGCAATGTCTCTCTTTGTTTACATTTCTACAATGGCTAAGTTGTGTATCCATTTAGCAAGAAGAAATGTGTTTAGGAGCCAGGGCCCTGTTGATCCTTTGGACATATTTAAAACCAAGATTTTCTCCAGATTAAGACTTGAATTTGAGTATTATCGTCTTAATGAAAATTTACATTCTTTTAATCTTATTTGGGCTTTTGATGATATTCTTTGTGACACTCATGATGGTCAACTCAATTTTCACATTTAAGAAACTTCCCTGCTTTTGTCCATCGCTAGGTTGTGTCATCTTTGAAATATTATGTGATTGATTTAAGATATGTCTTTCTTGCTGACATTTACTTTTGTCATTCATGACGTGTTCTGTTCAATGCCGACCATCACTTTGTAGTGATTTTCTTTTATTTGTATCTTATTTTTCCTTTGGTTCCTGGCAATGTAAACATTTCATTTTACAGTTTTAGTATGTAGGAACCTATGTGAAATAAAGATATTTGAAAACTACTACTACTACTACTACTACTACTACTACTACTACTACTACTACTAATAATAATAATAATAATAATAATAATAATAATAGTGATAGTAATATTAATGGATATTTAAATGGCGCCAATGTTACCTTTGTGTAGGTGCTGCAGACAAATTCAGTAAAAAAACCCAACAGAGTACAATTAGTCTTCAATCAATGATTGAAACTAACGGAGACTAAAGGCAGGTAGTTGAATAGACAAAACTAATTTGGGCAGATGTTATGTCATGCAGATTCCATTACGAGTAAATGTGTTACTTTCTTCTAGACGGTGATTGGTATTGTAACGAGGAGTGTCGTCAAGCCAATAGCAACAGGCTAATGATGGTGACTCCATGATGAGTCACTGGAAGATTGACATGCTCCAATTTTGGGCAGGGAACCACTACAAGTATCTAATACAGGGACACAGATATTGGCTGGTACGTGATCACCAATATCCTAACCCCCCCCCCCCCTCCATTACATAAAACATTCTCTTCACTATATCACGGAAACACCAACACTAATGCCGATACTGATACTGATACCAAGCATAAGTAGGTCTTCTCACTGTTAGTAGTAGACGTGGTGACATTATGATTGCAAGACTGATACCAACTTGAGTGCCATTTTCAAAAATATTACACCTGCGGCTCATACTAAGTGGGCCATGAACTTCTTCGGTAAATACTGGTAAATGTATTTGGCCTACCATTTCACCTCATTGTAACCTCCACAAGCGCCAACTTCAATGTTAGTTACATAGTTTTGGGGTTGGTATACAAAAGGTCACTGAGGCCGATTTTCTTATGTGGGTCTCCTATAGGTTACGTTAGTAGGGGAAAGTAATTTTCAATGACCGTAAATTTTGTGCTTGTATAAAACGAAGGCTAACAACTTGACTGATGTGCATTTTCAAGGCTTTCAAGTCTATGCTTTGCGTTCTTGAATACGTATGACGGGCCTACCATTTTTGGACGGGATAAAGCCGTCACTAAGGGCCCAAGCCTACGGGCTGGATCCCTACTTTTTGTAGGCAATCAACATTCTTCTTGTCTTTCACTCCCCTCTTCATGATATTCAGTAACGTTTTTGCTCACGTGCAACTCAAAAACCACTACACATCAAATTCTGGAAATACGTACATATGTACTTGTGTGTAATATATAAAGCAGTCAGACGGTATGGAGTCGAAATCTTTATTTAAAATACCACAGTCCAAATTACTACAATGAAATAAAGTAAACCGTTGCACAAAAAACCCATCCCTCCCCACCCCTACCACACCCCAGGGGACTGATTTCTGTGCCCCGTGGTAATGCAAGGTAATGCAAGATTACACAAGGCTTTCTAAGAGCAAACAGTACATGCATCAGCAGACTCTGTTCCCTTGCAACAATGGTTTGCTCCTCATTGAAGAGCCCAGAAATTAGATTTTCAAAGCATGTAAATACACACTTGTCAAATTCTTAGCTACACTTGGTTTCAAGTCAATGAAATTTTACCAAAATTAAGTAATTTATAAGAGCTCCTCTTGTGTCTCTCCTATCTTATACAAACCTATTTGGAATTTCGCAGTCCAGGCGGGGTTTTCCTACCGATTGAGACCTTTGGGCCTGCGCATTAATGAGAAAGTTTCTACCGGATTCTTTTCCAGCACAAACTGCCCTGTATACCGTTCACCGCATTCATGTGTGTTACATGAAAACTGAACACAAATCATCGCGTTCAACCCACTCCAAACTTCACAAATCACAGACTTGAACCAAAACAAGTTCATAGCCTCTGTTTTATAGAATCCCGCAATTTAGGGTCAGCGAAAGTGTCTTTCCCCATTTACCGAAACCGAAGGAGACACGTATGACAGAATCAACCTTTTAGAACTGCCCGTTTAATATATATATGTACATGCTGATCGCATGAAATAGTAATGCTATGCGTTGCGTTTATCACGTAGGAATCCAGGGCTGGCTAACACCAAGATTGGCACACGATTTGATTTGGAATAGAACTGCCAATGTCCATGGTGGGATTGGGAACAACGTTGCACTTGACCTTGTGAACGAATTTCTGAATAATGAATTTAAACGTGAGTACACACAATAATTTCATTTATCTTACCGACTGCTTTTATGCGACATTTCGTCAGTATTGTATCGTTCCTGCTTGTTTTTATGCTTGTGTAAAAGTGAGTCAAGATATTGATGTCGAGGTAAAACATAGGCCATCCCATATCCCATCAGTCAACCATTGCTCCCACTTCTATGAATTGCTATGACACAGTTAGATTGTCAGCCCTGAATGATTATTTTGGACAAGCACATACATACAGCATCAGCTTCACTTGTCTCAGCCTACCGTGAATTGGGCCAGACTTTCGTGTAGCCATACAGATGGACGCCAAACTTAGAATTAGGGCTACAGAGTTATAATTATGGCAAATTGGAACAAATTTGGCAAGGCTTACCTATGTCTATCACTTAGCAATGACAGACACAGTTGGAAAATTCATAGTACATGTATTGACACTCGTCAGCTTGCAAGCCTGATCATAGGCGGCCCACACACTATTAATGAGCTTATTATGAGCTTTTCTCAGTTTTCTCTATCAGTTTCTTTCCTTTTCTTCATGCTCCGACTGATCGTAGTAAATAAAATAAATGACTATATAGCCTAACCTAGCCTATTGACTCTTTATTTTTTACACCCCATTACAAGTCGTTTATCTCTCATATACACACATCTTGTAATTGATAAGTCAACACAACTAATTATGGTAATCCGTGGATTTATCAGGGATTTCATGTGTTGGTCAACATTGCGAAAGATAGGAAAGGTTACTAAAACGGGTTACATCTCTATACTTTCCAATGTTCATCAACCCTTGATAAGTCCACAGATAAGCATAATTAGTTGTGTTGACTAATTTATTACAATATGTGTATATGAGAGATAAGCGTCCTTGTAATGGGTTGTTAAATGAATAAAGAGTCAAGAGGCTAGGTTAGGTTATATAAACATTTATTTTATTTACTCCGATCACTCACAGCATGAAATCACAGTCCATCTATCCATAGAGGGACTGTACGAAGAAAAGGAGAGGAATTGATAGAGAAAACAGTGAGAAAAACTCAATAATAAGCTGGGCTTATAAAGGCCACATGATGGTGTAGTCAAGTAATTGCTCAAGGTTCTCAAGCATACCATTTTTCAGTGAGTAATACAAAATGAGTAAATAATGACTTCTTGCCGAACTCCTGTTGTGTATAAATGCCTTGTTAATTCTTACATTTTGTATTTACCCACAGAAAATCTGAAACACAGCCATGGGCAATACTCTGAAGCACAGGTTAACCGATGCTCGAAATTGGTTGGCAGTCTGGGAAAGAAATTAGAACATACTTATTTTACTAATGTCATTAACAAACACAAATACGTCTCCCACTCGACAGGACAAAACACTTGCGAGGATGTTAAGAAATTAGTGGGCGTTCTAAAATCCCACAAGTTATTTGATAGCCAGCCTCATAGGGAACATAGAGCTTTCCCTCGATTTATAAATGAAATATGTTTAAACAAACCAGACAAGTTGAAATCACGTTTAATGCAGTATTCAAATGCCATCGACATGGAGAAAAGTATTCTGTTAATGGCGTAAGGATGCGACCCAGGCTCATTCCATGTACTTTCAATCCGTATTTTTACATATAACAAAAGGTCACACCCGACATGTGTTACTTTTCTATCAGCTCAGTCCCCGAAGAGTTCCGATAATTTGTTGGCTTTTCGAAAATAGTGCGCTTGCGGTTGTTCCCCCCCAAATGCGTGTTCTATAGTTGTTTTACTTTAAAAAGTTTAACTACAAATCTTCAATTAGCCTTACTGATCTGTTAACGGCAATCAACGGCTGGATATTGGGCAAAAAAACCATGTTCCGGATTGGGAAATTCGCTTTTGTTTTCGCAAACGCATTTTGAAATGTTTAATAAACATATTTTTCAGTCAAATATGTCAGCGTTTTTCTTCAATTCAATACAATATTTTGAAGTATATTTTGTTTCTCAGTCCGGCCACATGTTGTTTAGCATTATTTACTCAGTCATGTTGACAAGTTTTAGACAGAATGCAGAAAGTCCGAGTAAAAAATTACAATTATTTGTATCAACACAAAAAAAATGTCACGATATCCAAGTGTTATGGTTTCAAACAAATCGTGTACCTTGCCTGTAGAAATTTTGGCAATGGGTGAAAAACTGAGAATGCTGTAATTTCGATACATTGTCAGCAATTACACCTACTTTTCAAAGGAGTAAAGGTAAGTTATATATGTGTTAACCCATGACGAGTCAATCTCTAAAATTTGACTGAAATTCGCTGACAAGGCCGGTGTGAGTTGACAAATAAGCGCTGTTTTTCACGCAACACACCTTCACTCGGAATTTGCCAAAACTGAATACAGTTGAAACTGGCCAAAATACCCAGAAACGTATTTTATTAACAAACAATTTGCCAATTACTTTTTAAAAGTTACGACCAAAATGCAATGTACGTTCAGATTCTTCATAGGGGGATTTTATATATTACCTGTACAATTTATGGTAAATTTTCCATTAATCTGTGTAAATATTTGATACTTGGAGACTTCAATGCTCGAACAGGTGGTTTAAATGACGGAATTTAACATGATGCGATTGAGCATTTTCCAATGGATGAAAATACTTACCTAAGTGAGGATGCATTACCAGAGTGCAATGGTTGTGATGATGCGATGCCAGCACATATGGTAAATATCTTCTTTAGCAGTGCAAAGCTACATGATTGTGCTTTGTAAATGGCAGAACAATCTTCAATTTGGATTGGTTGGGATACTTCAATTCACTCTAAATCTCAGCATGGATGATGATGTCAATTTCAGGGAGTTTGGGGGCGGCATGGAAAAATTTGCTCAGGATAAATTAGAGGGTGTTTATGACACTACTGCAAATGAACAAATTAACATATATTATGAAGTTCTTCATCTCCCAATTACCGAGGAAGAAGTAAAACAGAGTGTTATACATGTGAAAAATAACAAACTGTCGGTATCGATGGGATTCTGGGAGCAATTTTGGAATTGGTGTACTCGTCCCACTTTTAGTTAAGCTTTTCAACAAAATTGTCAATAGTTGAAGGTTTCTATATTTATGGTGCCATAGTATTATCTTCCCAATGTTCAAAAAGGGGATAAATCTCAGCCCAAAATTCGACAGAGGAATTACACTGTTAGCGATCAGCAAAATTTTACAGTCGAGTTCAATTTTGGGAAAAAACTATTGCCCCTTTGAGGGAAGAATAAGCTGGTTTCAGAAAGTGATACAGAACTGTTGACAACTTTATCATTGTACACACTGTTATTCAAAATACTTTTGACCGGATAAATAGGACGGCCATGCATTTTAGGAAAAGCTGGATTGCGGGTTGAAATATACACAGCGCTTAGGTCGAAATGTCGAACCATGACAATGTTAAATCTTGTGTATTAGGCAATGAAGGACATACAGAACTTTTGCAATGTCCTTATAAGACAGGGCTTTATTTGTTCCAGCGTTTTTGTCTTTTTTCTAAGTGATATGTATGATGAGTTTAAGCAAGATCCATGGTGAGACGATTGTTCTGTAGGCATTTTACAAATTTTGTACATTTACAAATTTTGTACATCCATAAAAATATGCGCCGATCAAAAATAATGCTGTTTCATTATTGCGATTGAGATCGATCCGTCACTGCAGTCTGCCGACACAATGCTAAAGCTGGAAATTTATAGAATTCGGTCTCTGATACAGTGTTCATATCAAGTTCTGCTTTCAAACTTTAGCTCTTACATGACCATAAAATAATTGCTCTTGTGTCCATGGAGACTGAACCGCAACAACGTCGTTGACTGTTCTTTTCGATATTACACTCTACGTTAGCGAAGCTGAGTGACAGGGGATAGTTTGTCTTTTCCAAGGAGTATGACTAGAAAGAACAGTCAATTCATAGGTCACTACACTATGGGCTTGCGTCACCTTCATACATGGGGATTTCTTTGCTTGCTTTGTTTTGTGAGCGATTTCCGCGCTATCAGTAGAATTTGCAGGGGAAAGAATGGCTCGAAATGCGTAATTTTGTGAGTTGCACGTGAGCAAAAACGTTACTGGATATCATGAAGAGGGAAGTGAAAGACAAGAAGAATGTTGATTGCCTACAAAAAGTAGGGATCCAGCCCGTAGGCTTGGGCCCTTAATGACGGCTTTATCCCGTCCAAAAATGGTAGGCCCGTCATACGTATTCAAGAACGCAAAGCATAGACTTGAAAGCCTTGAAAATGCACATCAGTCAAGTTGTTAGCCTTCGTTTTATACAAGCACAAAATTTACGGTCATTGAAAATTACTTTCCCCTACTAACGTAACCTATAGGAGACCCACATAAGAAAATCGGCCTCAGTGACCTTTTGTATACCAACCCCAAAACTATGTAACTAACATTGAAGTTGGCGCTTGTGGAGGTTACAATGAGGTGAAATGGTAGGCCAAATACATTTACCAGTATTTACCGAAGAAGTTCATGGCCCACTTAGTATGAGCCGCAGGTGTAATATTTTTGAAAATGGCACTCAAGTTGGTATCAGTCTTGCAATCATAATGTCACCACGTCTACTACTAACAGTGAGAAGACCTACTTATGCTTGGTATCAGTATCAGTATCGGCATTAGTGTTGGTGTTTCCGTGATATAGTGAACAGAATGTTTTATGTAATGGAGGGGGGGGGTAGGATATTGGTGATCACGTACCAGCCAATAATCTGTGTCCCTGTATTAAATATTTGTAGTGGTTCCCGGCCCAAAATTGGAGCATGTCAATCTTCCAGTGACTCATCATGGAGTCACCATCATTATGGCGTTCGGCGTCTTTCTGTGCCATGTGATAAAGGCCACGCCAGGTTAAACAGCATGCGTATTCTTTAACATGGTCAGGCCTGTTGCTATTGGCTTGACGACACTCCTCGTTACAATACCAATCACCGTCTAGAAGAAAGTAACACATTTACTCGTAATGGAATCTGCATGACATAACATCTGCCCAAATTAGTTTTGTCTATTCAACTACCTGCCTTTAGTCTCCGTTAGTTTCAATCATTGATTGAAGACTAATTGTACTCTGTTGGGTTTTTTTACTGAATTTGTCTGCAGCACCTACACAAAGGTAACATTGGCGCCATTTAAATATCCATTAATATTACTATCAATTAATAATTTGCGCAATCGCGCAGTCGAGAGAAAACCCTGATCCAATAAGAAATCATATCAGGTGTTTCCCATACGTAAAATTAAGAGATCGCATCATTATTTCTAAAAAGATGCAGGCAATCACAAACAAAAATAAAATGACTACTACGATCAAATAGGCCTAACGAGTGTTTCGAGCAGTTGGAGCCGTAAGAAGCAGCCCTAGAACCACAGAATTGAAATGCTCTTCCAAAAAACATCAAACACACTGAATATGGTCAATCAAAGTGAATCTAACTATGCTGCAATAACATCAACTTTCGTCAATAAATACGGTAAGTAAAGATATATCACGCTATAATATTGCCTATACGTAAGTCTAACAAAGAATGACCCTTCGTTGAACTTCTTTGACGCCAACTGATCGGTAGGGTAGTACATCTGTTCATGAAATTTGCATATGCATTGTTTTATAGCTCTACTTGATTTGACCTGAATAGAAACAATATCTGAACTGGATAAAGTGTCTCTTCTTTATTTTGACACTGTCACGTCTTGATAATCAGTAAACTTATTCTTCGCTATTTCCAGTATCCTTTGCGCGATGTTTCTGTGCAACCATAAACGGTTTTTGTGAAGTGGGAGGCTATATCTTGGAAATGGAACAGTCCATTTATCTTATGTGAATGAATGAATGAATGATGTGATAGAAATATTAATATTTTAATATTAATGTAATATTTAGGAAATGCAGAGGTTAAAGGTTACAACAAGATCGAACAATAATTTTAATTCAGTAATAAGGTTTTGCTATCGTAAATAGTTTCACTGGCCTTTGAAGACGTTATTAATTTCTCTTAAAATAATTTCTGATATGATATTAATTGTTTCAATAAAGTAGGACGCTATGTCAAAAAGCTTAATTTTATTACCTGCAAGGCATTGTTAAAACTCGATCGAAGTATTAGCATCGTTGCTGGAAGTATTCAACTGTGCCGATCATCCCACCCTCATGTAAAAGTAATGGTTATCCCTTGAAAGTGTCTCAAGTGCAGTTCTCTCCAAAATCGCTCTCAAAGGCCTAGATGGGGTGCATTTTGAGATAAAAACAAACGATCAGCAAAATCTTTACTTGCTAATACCAAAGGTCCGATTTCAAGCCAGTCGGACAACGCACAAAATTTGTCTGAATGTCACCGTCATCTCCAACACTAAATCTATGATAAAGGAATGCTGTATATCGTTATGTCAACGACTGAGTCAACAAAAGTTGACCTTTTTACTAAAATCGGACCAAATTTACTGGCGTTGGTGGCGCGATTCTTGGCCGAGCGCACTCGTCCCAATTAAGGCAGAGGCCAACTGCAAACTTTCGGCGGGTACAGAAAGTCCGTTAATCGATCTTCAATTCTGCCGTTAGCTTTCAAATGGAAGAAGACACCTTTGATACAATGGATATCAGTGATGGACGTCAACGCATTTTATCATATCCAGTCGGCGTAACATGTCGTTTAAATGATGAAATTAGATAGCAAGTATGATTTTCGTCTTCCAGATATAGCTCTAATTTAGACTTCAGGTCTTCATATTCAACCGTGACATCCAAGATACCCATAATGCCTAGCTTATGCCCTGTAATAGCTCTCATGTTTACCTCGGTATCTTTCAGCTTTGCTCCCTTGAAATACTTGTCATAGTCATCTTTTGACAAGAGAGAGATTCGGGATCCGGTGTATATTTCAATGTTCATGAGTTTTCCATTTACTCGTGGTGTTACTCTTGCAAGTTGACTGCCTTGTTTGTTTAAAGTCTTAACACTTGTGAGGCGTGAAACAAAGTCGCTGTCACTGTTATCACTGTCTTCTTCTAAAGCATGCACCTTCTTGCTTTTTCTTTCCTGGAATTTCTTTTTGCTTTCTCCCTTCCCTTGTTTAGAACAGCAAGCACTTTGAATGTGTCCAGTTTTCTTACAGTTGTGACACTCAGCATCTTTAAATCTGCAGTCAGCTGGCTTATGGCCTTTCTTACCGCATCGATAGCAAGGCTTTGTCTTCCCTTGAGGATTACTGACCTTATTGACTTTGAAGTCTTGCGACTGATGCCGTATGTTGTGGGTTCGAACCCGATTGAAAACTAGCCGTATCTTGCATGCAGCTCTTCAACTCAGGCTGCTTCTTATCAGCTGACTCCATCCTCGTCGCCAATTATGTTGTGTTTAGTGCACTTTTGATTTGAGCAAAAGACACACTGCTCACACAGTGTAGCCATTAACTAGAATTCTACTTTATTAACATAATCTCATAAGGGACTGGACGTAAATTAGCAGGGGGGAGGGCTGGGGGGATTTCGCAAGAGAGTGGCAAAAAATTCATGACCCTCCCCCAAAATTTAGTCCAAAAATTTATGACCCTCCCCCAAAGCAAGGCTGAAAAATTTGTGACCCTCCCCCAGTTTCAAAAAAATAGAATTTTACAAATTGATCGAATCTTAAACGTTCAAAAATTGAGGTGGGGATTTACAACACAGGGCAATATAGATGGACACCAGCAAAGGATGCCTGCAAAAGTTTTATTTGCTTCTGCTTGTGACAAGAACAAGTCTAGATATGGATGTCAGCCTTACCCAAGAATACTTTCACTGACTCTGTGTCAGTCACATTTGACCAGCATGGGTAAAACTATTAAATCTTGTAAAAAAAATTCTGGATATTCTACCGGTATGCTACAGATTTTTCAGTACTTTTAATAGAAGGGAACCCCCTGATTTCTCTGCCTACATACTATGCATTTCAATTGTTATGATAATGGTTTTAATATACTGTTTAATTCTTACACTGTTTAAACTTAGTAAACCAATCACCAGATAAAGGAGTCTAGTATTCTTGTTTCTAGTGTGGTATGGGTGGATTGTTCTGGGGAACACCATAGGATAAACTCTATGATGAAATTAATTCATTGTTTGATTTTCTGCACAAGTTTGATGAAATGCTCAATTTTCCATTTTGTCAGCACACTTGTAAATTTGGAACAAACCACAAAAAAAAAACAGTTTTAAGACTTCACTGGACACAAAAAATGACACCACTGCTCAAGTGTTATCAGGCTATGCTGACAAACTGAATCAATACTGAGCATATCATGCTAAAATACAGCAGCTAATACTGAACAATCTGAAAAAATATTCAGCTCCTGTCCTCTTTTACTGCATATAACTTCCTCGCCAGGTCTTTTGCAGTCCCTTTAACAAACTTGTGGTACACGCACATTTGTTTCAGCAAACTCAGACAATTGCCAGGTCAGAGTTGTGACAGCAAGTCTGAACACACATTTAGAGTACTGTAAAGTGTTGGGTCTGATATCCTTGTTAAATAATACATATCAATTAATTTAACCATTTATAAATTTTCAATAGTAAAAATAAAACCCTGTAAATTCTGAAATCTTATGAATTTATGTAACTCTGACTTGCAGAGTAAACAATAACAAAACTAACAACACTTTGTCCATACACTATTGTTTCAAATTACAATGACTGACAGGCAAAAATAACAAAACAGCAAACATGGAATTTAGCCATTTTCATTGGCCATTAAAGGGACAAAGTCACTCATTTTTGACAAAATTTTGGTCATTTTAATTTCTGTTGAATATATGCTTTTCTGCTGCTCACTGAAATGGACTCAATTGCAATCTCTGGTTGTCACAGCTCAACTCATGTGCATGCATGGATATAACATGTGATCACTTAATAAGCTTAATAATTTAATTGAAGGTATGTACCAAGCATTGTAACATAGTAAATTTCACATGTTAATGTGACTTATAAAAGTGTGAGAATTGAATTGCAATTGCAATAACCAGAGAGTGAGCATATTTCAGTGAGAATGATCTATCAAAAGAAATATAAATGGCAAAATATTGTCAAAAATGAGCAACTTTGTCCCTTTATAACTTGGTACATATCTGATACAGATTCTTTCAAGTGTCACTGTGTCAAGCAGCAGAGCGCATGACCATTGCACTGTTGAAGTATTAAAATGGTGGCAATGAATACTTTTATAATTGGTGCATTGACAAGATAGTACTGTAAAATGTTGACAAAAATAGCTTTGTCCAAATTATCATAATATTAGCCATTTCTGAACAGAATGTAAGATTACATCACCATGCTAACTCACAAATATTTCCAATATGAAAGAGCAGTCCTCTGTAGAGTGCCGAATCATGTATGTTGTACATAACGGAAATATAGACACCAAAGCATAGCATCATGTGAAAAAGTTAAAGTCTTGGTACTAGATGACCGCTAAACAAGATCGGCCATCCGCTTGTTTCAAAGCTATTTAAAAACTTTCTTCTGGGCCTATTTCATATCATATTTGACCCCCTGGACTTGACCTGCAAGCTTGGTACGTACATAGTACATTGTACATTGTTGTATTCGACTGGAAAATGACAGTGACTTTAACGTCATTTTAAGTTAAAGATTCGTCATATTAGTCCAATTTCACTCAATTATTTCTGTCCTTGTTTCCTGACTGTCAAAATTGATTGAGGTCTAAGTATTGAAAGTACTTAATTGAATGATGATTTTCATAAATATGTTTCACTTACAACTGAACTAAATTGTCACTACTTCCAAGTGTGACTGTGAACACCATTCTAAAAATATTCAAATAACTAGCATGCATTCGACGTTCACCATGAAGTTCTCTGGACGTACACTGTACATTTTAGCCTATCGTTTTCAGGAAATAAAGGTCTGTATGTTTAAATGATTGACTTATTGGTCTATGAAAAATATCTTAAGGATCAGAAGGATGTTGATATTACAATTCACAAGTCTCGGTGTTGTTTTCTCAAGCGGGAGTGTATCAGTATCACCATGGAGTTACCTAGCCCTGCGTACAGGTCTGTGTGTTCCCGGCGTTATACGGCCTCCACCACAGGCCGTATATAACGCCGGGAACACACAGACCTGTACACAGAGCTAAGGAGCTACCACTGCTACCACACTCTTTTGGTAGTTCCATGGTATCACTCCTTGATTTATGCAGCTACAGTTCTGAAGCTGAAGTTTTGCCTTTTTAGAGTTTTAGCTTCAAGTTGACGTCCGATACATGTACGGCAATATTGCCCTACTCTACGCTAGGAGGATATATGTACCACTGTCGCTATGCGAAGGCCTACTGTATGCACCCGTTAGAGAGCTCTTCCTGGTGATGCATGGGCCTTCGCGTAGCGACTGTGGTTGCACCTGTGGGTGTTGACTATGCCATTGTTGGAGGCAATCAAAGCAGCCGATAGCTAAATACTCTTACCATTCTCGTAGGGCTTAGACTGCTACACCAAGTCAATGGCATATATCATGTAAAGTAGGCAGTAAATATGTACCCTTTCACTTTGGCTTTGAACTGCACATGTGGAATTTTATGATTCAACAGGCTGTCCAATAATTCCAAAATTGGCTTATAATGGACTAGAGCACACTTATACTCCATTAAGAGTGCTCTTCAAATGTTTTTTTTTATATTAATGCACATGTGCTTGCCATTTTTTCATAGGAATTATAATTTAACATTTATCAAAATATCAGTGAAATTCATAATTTTGGAATGTATCACATACTGGAAACACATTGTGACAATGATCTCCACAACAATGTTATATGGTCATGTACAATGTATTGAGCAGTTCAATCTCTACATGGGGAGGAAATATGGAAAGTATGTTTAAAATGTGTTCCTTGTACAGATATAGAACTATATGTTTGTGCATGACCCCATTATTCACTGAATTTTACAATATTCCCGATAGACCTGTGTAGTTAGAGAACTGAAAATACCTGTACATGTGCTCATTGCACTCATAGCAAATCCAGTTTTACAAAATGTACTACAGTATGTGTTCCAGTTGACAATGAGAAGTTTTGGTCGTTGCCCTGTTTTGGAGGAAAGGTTGCCTATTCAAACAATAATTTAAGCAAACAATTCAAAGTGCGGTCATAGATTGAATGCTATAGTGTGAAATTATGGTGTTTTAACATTGACAGTACTTTGTAAATTTGCAGAGGGGATATGTTTCTTTGCATTTTGAACATATCACAGAAAGCAGCCTAGATAATAGGGAATAGACTGATCCTGATTTGACACAGAAGTGGCAAACACTATTTCAATCAAATCTTCATATTCTGAAATGATATTGGGTAGGGTATATTGCTTTTTAGTACATAATGTTGCATCAAGATTCTCAGAAAAGGGTTTGAATATGTGATCAATATGGCTAATGCAAGAATTTTCAATTTTACTTGGTTTTTCAGATTGGATATTATCTTGACCTAAAGATTTTATTTGTCTAGTTTATGCACAGATTATACCAAAAAAGACGATAACTTGTAAGACTTTAAAAATTTTTCAATACTTTTGTTAATTCACAGTATAAATTACCCACATTAAATTTCAACAAATGTTATATATTCTGCCATCACAACACAAATGAACGCTATCCATTCCAAAGATAGTACCCACGAGGTAAAGCCAATGTAAACTTGAAAAATGACTGTACAGAAATATTTCAGTATACTAAAATCACTTTTCTGGAATCAAAATTATTAATTATCACACCAAAGCTAGCTCTTAATTTCAAACAATAGTACATGTATCTCTAAAAACTAAAATTCATGAACCTAAAAAGGGACTGATGCAGGGTGGAGCTTGGCCTTAAACTTTGAAGGGAAGTGGCTTATGTGAGAGAGGGAACTTTTGTTCATCAACAAGAAGTGGAATGAGAAATAATATCGTCAAATGGTTAGGCTCAAGATTGACTACATCAGTAGAACAATGTAAGATATTGTTGTAATATACAGCAGTGTTTTTGTTAAGGGCGGTACCTAGGTAAATGTTACCGGGGTTCCCCTGTCATTTTACCAGGGTTAGCCTTGGTATATCAGTGCAGTCATACTAGCGGACAACAGAAATTTTACCAGGGTTCCCAATATTCCCCAACCTTAGCAAAAACACTGTCCAGTGTTTATTAACCATAAGTCATTCCCTTTAATATGTTGGGTTAGCTGAGGAACAATAGATTGGATTGGCTATAAACTTAATGGCAATAAGAATAGCAACAAGAGAGACAATCCTGTTTAAGATAATGGTGGGGAAGAGATACGCAGAGAGTTGGGAATGAGCGTTTAATAGAAAGTAAGAGGCAGTGTGCGAGTGATGCATGCGATGTCATGTGAGCATATTGTCTTTACAAACAATTTGTTTTCTACTTTTAGTGCACCAACAACAAGCCCAAAAATTTGTGACCCTCCCCCTTAGAGGAGCTCAAAAAATTGTGACCCTCCCCCAAACAGAGGCTCAAAAATTTGTGACCCTCCCCCCAATCCCCCCGACCCTCCCCCCCTACTAATTTACGTCCAGTCCCTAAGTAAACTTCACGTCATTGGTTACTATTGGATAATTGAGATAGTGTCTCATCCTGGTGGCTTCCATCATTCAACACTTGTTAATGTATATAGGGTGAATATACTACAGATAGGCTCATCTGCTTCACATCTTGCTTTTTAACGGGCATTTTGTTTGTCTTCAAAGCTTCGGGGCTGCCACAGATGGCGGACATTAGTCTCAGAACAGCTTTTAAAAATCTCATATACAAAGCATTTTCATTGTTACGTACTAATCTTCATGATAGGCGGTGACTGTGTTTCAACAGCCTACACGATTGTATGTTCTTACACATTGTCTTCGTATACTGTGGGACGGAGGTCTTGGTCTTCTGCCTTTAAGTAAATGTTTGTTTTAATTAACCACTATTTGAGACTTTCTTTAAAAAAAAACATTTTCTTCGTGGAGATAGAATAATGTAAGGTTTCCAGTTTGCGTTCAAATATTGAGGTAATTTGTTCATCTAATTCCAACTATTGTTGCATAATCACTTTTTTATTATTGATTATGACAGAATTTTCTTGGGGAAAATTTAAGCACTTATTGCCACGGATGTCCCTGAGGTTTTGATAAATAAATCAACTAGAAGTATCGCATGTTTGGTGTTTAGCCATAAAGAAACTATGGACAAGTTTTGCGAACGACCTACAAACGTATGTAGCTCCACTGTGTGGAGTCTCTTTCCAATAAGAATTGAACTAATACAGATTGTGAAAAAAGTAGCTTTTTCCCTGATGTGTACCTGGGCACTTGCTAATTTTCATATTAATCTTGTTAGATGCAGTTGTAGCCGACAAAGCTTCTAATGCAATACAGTGTTTGTGCGCAAATTTTGCGCAAATTTTCACGGCGGGCAAAATTAGAACCGAATCAGCAGGCGGGGATAAAAGCCACTTTTTACAGTTGGCGGGGAATGAAATTCAGTTTTTACATGGGGTGGGGAGAAAATCTCTGGCAGTGGATAAGGGAAAATAAGTACAGGAAAGGGATTGCCGTGGTTTATAAAAGTTCAGGGACGATTACGTACCTAAAGTTGAAATGATAAATAGAACAGTTCATAGCTTTACACCGAACACAGCTGTGAATGATATCCACGCACTGAACGAACGCACACTACAGGGTGATAGACTGGCTGACACAAGCAAATAAATAAAGATGTATTTCATGTTTGCAAAAGATGATTTTTTTAAATTTTTGTTTTGCCTGTAGTTAAGGAGAATCTTACTTGAGTTCCATCTATTTCTATACACTACCAGGCCAAAAAAGAGTGGAAGAGCCACCAGCAAAAGTTGCATGTACGTCAGTGAACAGTACTGTGACAGGAATAATGGATGACTTGATCGAGCTAGGATTTTGTGGCTAATCGAAGACTATGGCATCTGACTCCAATAATCCGTCTTCAATTAACATAACAATATATCTATGTAAATAATACCTGTATGTACATGTGTTTTGTACCATTAAAATAACAAAAAAAATCATTGTTTATGGATATTTCTTTTCGTATTACAAGGAGACTGAATTTTTCTTGGGAAGTTTAGACCTACCTCCGGGAGTTATAGAACTGCTGTCACGCTCGTGGTTATGGGAATTACGAGTTGAGGTACCAGTCTGGATCGTAATGCTTTCAGTAACTGAAGATAACTCACCAAGATGTAGATTGTAGCACAATCTTAAACGGTATTCAAGATGGCGACCGTGTAGTTCACCGTCAAAGTTCTGATCTGTAATGCATTTAGTGTAAATTCGCTACAAAGTTAAATACGTCTCTAAATCTTGCAATTATCATCATCATCAATGGTCATCACGTGGAAATTTTCCCGCCAGTCTTTGGTTGTTTCTTAAGACTAAACAGGATCATACCATGGAATATTCCGTTCGTTTTAATAACCAGCGTCCTCGCTGGTCAAGCGAGTGACGGAGCATGGCGATAGTTGATAATTGCAATCTACTTAAAATAAAAAGATTCAAAATAATTGTAAGGCAGTGTGGTTAAAATACGCATAAATCACATATTTTACAAGTTAGCATGAAGTGTCATTATTCGTGTACCTTGAAAATTACAGACTAACATTAACGTATCTAAAATATTTACAGAACTAATTATAAAATCACTTAATATACATCCATTGACAAAGACAGCTACTCTGAATAAAAATAAAGAAAATCGACTGAAAATCATTCGAAAATTGTGCCATATATCAATGATTATATTCTTTAATTTGTGTGCAAGGTGAGTGAAGTGGAAGGTGGCGGACATTGAGAAGGATGACGTAATTTTGTCTGGTGTATTCTGATATCACGGTCAAAGGTTTAGAGTAACCATAGTAACGACCGATAGGCATCACTAGACTGCAGCAAATAGCAACTTCTGTGCCAAAATGCGACGCTCTTTCTATCTCCGAAAATCTTCATCAAAACAAAACAAAAGCAAAACATCAACACAAAAACATCATCAAGCAACTTCAAAATCTCCAAAAATAAAGGCGATAAACCTCAATATCCCCACATCTCTAAAACTCAATTCCTCAGGCCATTTGGTCAAATCTAAGGACCATTGTATTACTTCAAGTTACGGATCACTAGTACTGGCATTTTTAGCCAACCGAGGAGATAAGCAACAAAAACACGGCGAACCAAAACTTCTGTACGCGTACCTCATCAACAACAAAATAAAACTTCAACACTTCATCAACAAAACAAAACAACACTTCAAAGAAAGAAAGATACCTCGTTTGCATACAAGTCAGAGTATTAACTAATGAGAAAGAGTGGTTTCCAAAATACCAGAAAATTCATCAAAACAAAAAAGTCATGCATCTTTTTTTTGTTGCTGTCGAATCTTACGAGTGGCTCTTTTACATTCAGTTGTCATATATAGCCAAGACGGAGTCAGCTTGGACTCTCTGTTGTGCCGCGCAACAAAGTAAACGCATTCACTGACGTTTTTTCAGACAGAACACCCAAACTAAACGCCATCAAACAATCGCACAAATCAAACAAAAGATTCAATTTGTATCCTTTTTGTAACAAATAATTACGTGTGCAGAATTTCTCTACAGACGGATTAATATTTTAATTTGAAACACACTGAAAACATTCATCATTCCAGCGAGATATACCGGGTATACTGCAGACTGTAAAATGAAATGACAGAAAAACCGCAACCGTCTTTCTAGGGTTACCTGGTTCGTTCTCAGGAAAAGGACCTATTTCCCAGGAAAAACTACATGGTCAAATAGCCAACTTTGCGATAAAAGCCGAGGCAATCACCAGGCGTAATTTCCATTACTGCGCAAAGGACAGCATATTGTTTATTGTCCTCAAACAAATGCCTGAATATCGGTCTTTTACATAGTGTCTTTAAGTGTCCGAAAACATACTCAGCTGCGTTGAAGTCAGGCGAGTAAGTTGGCGTGAAAATGTACTGTATTCCCATGTGATCTAAGAATTGTGCCAAAAGTTCACCTCCACGATTGTGATGAGTTGGGCAATTGTCAACAATGACGACGTCGCCAACCATGAGCGAAGGAGTACCATCGTCCATTACCGAATTTGCTGCCTCGTTAAAGAATGCTAGAAACGAATCAGTGTCAGACGCCCCATCCACTACGTTTGCATGACAAATGCCATGGGCCGCTGACGAGATTCAGCGTTAGATTTGGTTGTTTAGCGTTTATCACGTTTCCTGCGCTCGAATCTAAACAAACGCCCGATCGCGCGAGGAGGTGGTGTTAGCTTCAGCGAAAGTGGGATAGCGTCAACCGGGCAAACTCCGCAGCACGCAGCTCAATTTAGATTGCTACCTTCGTATTGCCAGTACTAACACCTTATCCGTATTATGCGATGCCACCTCCATCACCGTACGTCTATTAGGCCAAACAAAAAAATATGTGCTGTTCCGATTACCCGACCCAACCCAATTTTAACCCCCCGACCCTAGACTTTTTAGAGCCTCGTAAACCGGAAGTAAAAATAACGGTATGAAAAAACGTGAAACGCATGAAATCACGCGAGAACTATGACAAATCGCGCGAATCACGCGAGAACTAATACGGTGCCAGACGCTCATGAAAACTTGCGACATGATGACATCGACACTGACAGTTGTTGCACACCGAACGGTGTCCGGTTTTCAAACTGCTGTATCTCAAAAAGTGTTAGGTCTAATTCAATAAAATTATCGATAAAAAAAATTCCAATTCAACTGCTCGTTCTACCATGGGATTTTTTTGAAAATAAAGAAAAAAATATCGTGTCATTTTAGCGCTCAAAATCCAGCATTATTTTTCGCCATACAGCGCTGCAGCGTGCCGTACTGCGGCACGCACATTTCTCAGGCCACTACTTCCTATGTTAGAATGGAATGGCTCGTTACAGTATGTTGTTCAGTGCCTAAACGGCGTTTTGTGGGTAGGTTTTCGCTAAAATGCAGGGACAATTTTCAGTGATCGGAGTTAGTATACCAAACAGCAACTGTTATATTAAATTTGTGGAAAGTTTGAAGCATTTTCACGGCCGTTTTTTGATGTAATCTTTCATTTACCTTGTTGTTGTCATTTCCGAACCGCGCCATGCACAGCGCGGCCATGCAGGCCAAGTGAAAACCCGGAAGTGTTTTGTGATAGTGAATCGAGCAAAATTTTGGTCAATTTTACTTTTTATAGTCATTCTATCATTACAATATAAACCCGTACACCAAAAACTGTGTGTTAAGGTCAGTTCTGAGTAGTTTCAAAATCTGTGCGTTCGGAATTTACCGTGAATTTTGCCGTACGTACGTACTTCGTTGAACAGCCCCAACTGCCAACGCTACAATCAGCTGTTTTCAAACGTTAACCCTGGTAGTTTTGCGAACATTAAACTGTGTTCATTTTTCATCTGTTGATGTTACACAAAATTTACAAAATGCTATTTGACAACAGAAATGAATACTCTTTCAATGATGTACCGGTATGGGAATAAAGTCAGCATGCCATGGTTATTATTATAATAAATGTATGTAAACAACCTTAAACGTAAACTGGGGAAAATGACAGATAGGGGTAGTGCAGGAATCGGGAATTGATAAACAAGACAAGTTGAAAGACGGGCAAATGAAGAGAGAATGAAAAATCTAAGGAAAGGAAAGGAAAAAATCATAACCCTGGCTCTAGATTTCAATGCTAAAGGAAAATTGACTACAACAAGATGACAGCTTTTTAGGGGGGAGTAATATTCTTGTGTAAAAAAGGACAGCTCCAGGGGGATTATTCTGTACTGTGAGTTGATCAGTTGAACAATGACTTATTTTATTCATATTCCTATGATTTTTGGTTTTTTGAATATCAGAATTTCTCAAATGTAACACTTAAGAAATTTTACAGATCTAATTGTTATTACTCAAGTTTAACTGTCCAAAATTTGACAGAGCTAGCTTAAAAACTCTGAAAATTACAGTAGTTTGAAAATGGCGAAAAATAGCTTTTTGACTGGTAGTATACACTACGTAACACGGTGCCTTCCAATTAATTTTCAACTCTGTCTCACAAAATTTTTGGCATTTTCAAGTCTCTGTGTAAAGAAAACAAAAGCTCCTTATACCGTACTCTTACAATATATTGCACAAAAAGTATTTTAAAGCAGATTAGTTAGAGAATTAATGTTATTATACAACTATATTTTTCATAGGGATACCCACAAAATGACTCTCAGCCATATGTTGAAATTTTTTGACCTTTTGTCAAAAAATCGAGCATATTTTAATTCTAAAAAAATCGTAACCCTGGAAGTAGACAAGATAGAACCATTATTCAAACAGTTTTTTGAATCCTGAGACAAGATCTTCAAGAAAACATACAATTCAAGTAAGTTTAACCGAGAACAAAAAAGGGCCTGGTATGCCTACTTATAGCAGGCCTCGTCTCAAACAAAATGGTGACTCGCGATGGACATAACGTGTACTCAATTTGTTTCGCAAATGCGATCATGGTGAAGAAAGGTCGATTTTTGTCTTCTGTTAAACAGAACCGAACATTCGAAGAAATTTTGGAGGAACACCATCCAGGTTTTTCTGAATGTAAAATGTATTCTATTCAAGTTGAATGTGCCAGTGATGCTGCTGGGGCGTGGTTGTAAGTACAACAGACAAATATACAGGTTGGCGAGGCTACAAACAACTTCAACGTAAAGCATGTGCGTTTTTCTTGCGAGTGACTGCTAAAAGCTGAGGATTTACCTTTAGATAAACAGTTCACTTTCGTGTCAAAGAATTGTTATTCAGCCATATCAATTTCCATGGCAGTCTAATAAACCACACACTTCAATTCTACTGATGAATATTTTATTTTAATATATTGGTATTCAATTTGAGTGCGTTTCATGAGGAAATTGTTCACTGGTAGTTTGTTTGAACGCGTACAAAATGCACATTGAGAAATAAAAAAAAAATGAAAAAAAAAAAATTTCCCTACCTACCTACCCTATTTTTGAAAACCATGTAATCGGAACAGCACATATTTTTTTTTTGGCCTTATCAACGTCAGGTGAAATTCCGACAACAGCGAGCACACCTGCGTCAGCGACTGTGACTGTGACCGACTCCTCCACCCCTCTCCGGCTGAACACATCAGCGACTAGTATCCGTACCGATAAATGGTTCCCACCCATTCCCAAAGAACTCCACCATCGTATCCACAAACACCTAGGGAACTGGTCAGTTTCTTCAGCCGGGGGGGGGGGGGGCGGTGGATTCATGGGGGGGGGGTCACCCTGTTTTTGACTTTGGTGATAGGGGGGTCACCATGTTTTGAAATGCCCAATAGGGGGGGGTCAGTGTGTTTTTGAATTTTGACACCGGCTCATCATTGCCTAAAATGCTAGTGTCAGCCACAAATTTCATCATTCAGTTGTATTTTTCGTCGCGCCCTTCGGGCGCGTAACTTTATTAATCAGTCATATTTTCAGCACGCCTAACTTTAACATATCAAGCATACATACATCAGAGATATCTGTATGTTCAATATTTTTCAGCGTGCTCTTCAAGCTCAATACTTTAATATATCAGACATTTTCAGCATGCCCTTCAGGTGCACGACTTTAATATACAAGGCATATATATCAGAGACATCAGGATGTGTATATTTTTCGGCGCGCCCTTCGGGCGCCATACTTTAATAAATCAGAGATATCTTATGTTTGCTAAGTGAAAGTGTACCATTATGAAATCTGCATTTCATATGAAAAGGATGACAAATTCCTGATACTTTTCTGTTCTCTCTATGAGAATTCAGTATGAGAAAGCAACATGCACAAATATTTCATAATATATATTTGATACAGTGACTTATTTTAGAGATAGAAAAATGACAAGATATCTTTCCTTCTCATTGATGCAATTATTTTCCTTTGTTTCACAGGTTTTCTGTAGAAAGATGCTTTTTATGAACAAAATAACAGTCAAAAAAAGCAGTTTTTGTCATTATTAGCTGTGCTTTTATGGTTTCAATGTTACAAGAAAAGGTCCTCTCAGACACTGTACACATCAAATTTGGCTAAAAAAGCTCTCTATGGCTCCTCAGGAGATTTAATTGGATGGTTGGCAAGTTTTAACACCCATCAAAGTTTTTGATTCACTGCTTTTTCCTCTTTGATATTAATGATTGACATCCATTTCTGTACAACAGTTCAGGACATCTGGTTAAGCATAGAAAGTGTGATATATTCACAGCTCATTCAAAATACAGCTCATTCAAAATGTACTGTATTCAGACTTTAAGATTGACACTTTGAAATTCCTATCTTACAACTGACATGTCAACAATGTCATTAAAACATAGAATGACTATATAAATATAAATATATGTAAAATGTAAAATATATAATATATATATATATATATATATATATATATATATATATTATATATATATATATATATATATATATATATATATATATATATATATATATATATGTAGATGAAAGTCCGGAGCTGGACCTATAGCTCTAGTTCAACTATTGAGCACTCTGCCAGTCCGATGAAGACATCAACTACGTCCTGCTCGTACATATATATATATATATATATATATATATATATATATATATATATATATATATATATATATATATATATATATATATATATATATATATATATATATATATACACAACTGAGTTGATCAGGATAATCTAAAATATTACATTTCCACTACAAATTTGTTTCGTATAGGCTGCAGAGCCGCCTACACTCATCGGGTGGCTGTGATCGACTGAAACTTTGGGCGGGAACGATTTCTTTTGTTTTGTTTTTGTTGGCACCTGTTTGTTGCAAAAGGTTGAATAATTAGTGACTGCACAGGAGAAATTTTCTCCTGTGTCTGCAGGTCGATACTAATTCGTTTCTATTGTTGAGGGAGCACATTTCTGGATATCTGAGGAGTATGAATTCTCGTGGAATCAGATTGCATTTTTTTGTGACGTTGGAGTATGGATTGCATTGCTTTATTATTTTCCAGTCAATTCTGTATTCTGTCTTTGATGCAAAGACAGAATACAGAATTGACTGGAAAATAATAAAGCAATGCAATCCATACTCCAACGTCACAAAAAAATGCAATCTGTGCCTCCACGAGAAATTCATACTCCTCAGATATCCAGAAATGTGCTCCCTCAACAATAGAAACGAATTAGTATCGACCTGCAGACACAGGAGAAAATTCTCCTGTGCAGTCACTAATTATTCAACCTTTTGCAACAAACAGGTGCCAACAAAAACAAACAAAAGAAATCGTTCCCGCCCAAAGTTTCAGTCGATCACAGCCACCCGATGAGTGTAGGCGGCTCTGCAGCCTATACGAAACAAATTTGTAGTGGAAATGTAATATTTTAGATTATCCTGATCAACTCAGTTGTGTATTTAGCTCTACTCTAGTATTGAGCACTCTACTCCAGCTGATCTTGAACTAAACAAGTATATATATATATATATATATATATATATATATATATATATATATATATATATATATATATATATATATATATATATATATCCACCTTTTGTTTTACCTATGTCGCGCGCCGGGGGGGGGGGGGTCACCCTGTTTTCGAAATTTGGAATAGGGGGGGTCACCCTGTTTTCAAAATTTGGAATAGGGGGTCAGCCACACTTCTTACGTCAGCAAAAAATAATCCACCGCCCCCCCCCCCAGGCCGAAGAAACTGACCAGTCCCTAGAATGGCAAGGAACACGACTAGTATTGCCAGGCTTACGAACTTGTTGACATTTTCTTACATGTTCTTGTTTTAAAATTTTAGTGTTTCCATAGACCCTATCCATGCTTAGGGTCAATTTTTTTTCCCACAAAGACAGAAAGCCCTCGTTTCTGAGTTGAATAAAATCGTTGAAATATTGAAATTTAACTTTTTTCATTAGTTTTTGTTCTAACATCCATGATGAAATCAGCACGTTCAAAACATCCTGGTAACGCCAGCACGCCTTTTCAATAAAAAGATTTCATTATATATGCTACATTGTCTGCATGTTTTGTCTGTAATAAACGTCAGTGGCTGCGTTTATTTTGTTGCATGGCACCACAGTCGCTCGAGAGCTATTCAGCTCTGGACTATTCGCCCCATAGACGAATATACAGAAGCGAGAAATACCCAAGTCAGGAAATGAAATGGCTATTTCGTATAGGGATTGTGCCACCATGTCATCTTCGACGTTCGATTTTACCGTGAAAAGTAGCAAGTTCATCTATCATGTAACCGTCGACCGTTCCCTATCATTCTCAAAATTCATACCTGGTACTTGATTTGCTTCACAAACGCTCGTTTCGTGTGATTTTTGGCCGAATTCGACGGACACGTCGCTAAAACATAAGCGTGAGCAACATTCCGGTCACCTTACAGTGGACGTTGGGCACCTCCACTTTACTGACGTTAGCGCCGCGTACCCATGAGGGGTGACTGGAAGGTTGTTCATGCCTTATGTTTTGGCGACGTGTCTTCTGAACTGGGCCGAAAATCACACGAAAATTCATACCTGATACTTCATCTGCTTACAAAATGCTCATTTCCTGTGATTTTCGGCGAGTTCGAGAGACACCTGGCCAAAACATAAGCGTGAGCAACATTCCAGTCATCCCTCATGGGTAGGCGGCGCCAACGTCAGTAAAGTGGAGGTACCCAAGAGGTGACCGGAATGTTGCTCACCCGCAGGTTTTGGCGAGGTGTCCGTCGAATTCGGCCGAAAATCACACGAAACAAGCATTTTTGAATCAGCTAAAGTATCAGGTATGAACTTTTAGAATGATAGGGAACGATCGACGGTTGCATGATAGATGAACTTGCTAATTTTCACAGTGAAATCGACATGGAATGTGACATGGCGTGGTTTTTATAGCCATTCTGTTTCCTGACTTGGGTATTTCTCGCTTCTGTATACTCGTCTATGGGGCGAATAGTCCCAGAGCTGAATAGCTCTCGAGCGACTGTGGTGGCACGAGAGAGAGAAAGTCCACGGTGACTCCGTTTACGATTATTATCCCAGCAATGTGCCAAGCGCCTGTGAACCTAGGCGCCCTCAGTGACCGAAAAGGTCCATTGCTTTTTTCCGATATTTCTCTCGCCATAGACTTAACACGCGCCGTGGGGCAAGAAAATATGGCAGCCATTTTGATCCTGATCTTGGTTACCCGGACTGCAATTGGAGATGCTCATCTCCCCCCCCCCCCCCTCCCCAACTTGAAGTACAGTCTGGATTACATAGACTAGAATCCAAATGGTTGTCACATTTTACAAGTTTGACAGACCATAGAAATCGTCGGTATGTCCCGGCTTGTTATCTTGTGTGCCGTCTGTGTGTGCGTATCAGTGTATGTGGCAGTGAGTTTTTTGTACCAGAGAGTACAGCACTGGCGCTGCGACTCCTCACGCAGCAGCACGGGGATTTGTTTTAATAATAAAGAAGAAGGAAGGTTAAAGTACAAAATTAAGTGTTTTCGAGTGTGGTTTGTGTGTTCAAACGCCTCGGAAACTTTGTAGGTTTACTTTTTCTCACAATGTGGAATCTTCCACCTGTGTAGTAATTTATCCATTCTTTGTTTGGAAAAGCGTTTTTTATTTACCAGTCGTACCGTTGCACACTCTCTTTTTCTCTTATCTCACGCCTGATATTCAGTCAATTGCACCAATTTGTCATGAGGAGCAAGCACGTGGCATTGTATTAGAAACTTTTTAGAGTGTAATTTATTGACTATATTTGTAAACAAACAAACAAAACGAAAACGTTTTATGTTAACACAAATACAACTCTTTATTGGTTCTCCATTGTTTATGGAAATAATCGTAAGTACCAAATAAAAAAAACACATAAACAAATAAACAAACAAGCAAGGAGCCTGAGTCCCATATGGTATGGCTCGTTATTTACTCCACACAGGTTCTAGCATGGCTCATACAGGATCTGTAACTTGTTTAACTATATGGTAGGAGTACTCCTTGGCATCATCATTGGACTGTCACCGTTAAAACCAGAAAAAGATCATTACTGTCACCGTCTGGCATGAATCAGTAAGGATCTGTTACTGGTATTGACTGTGACGGTAGAGCTGCTGGGTATCATCTTTGGACTGTCACCGCGTAACGCCAATCTATCTGAACCAGCAATTCCAATACAGTGATGTTGCCATAAGTTTGCGGTAATGTCAGCCAGGAGGTCAGCCAGGATATGAATGCATTGGCATTTAAATATCGTGAAATACAAAATCCTTCATAAGCATAGGCTTTATATGAACACACAAGTTAGGGAAATGTTAGTTAACATTTGTAGACCAGGGTGTAACAGTCCACCCTGAACAAATATTCGCTTAAAAATCGACCGTTGTCATCGTGTGGTTAGGATTGTATGTGAACTTCAAGGACGGTGGAAAACATTACGTCGATGCGAGGGTTTAGTAAAACTAAATGAAGACACTCGCAACAAGACAAAGAAAAATGAAGGTTGTTTATTAAATACATTTGGTACATGTTTATAATAAGAGTGGTGACATCGGGATTCCTCTACATGTTTATCAACTCAGAAATCAACATCAACAGTGTCAACTCTGCCCCCAAATTTTGATGAATGGGGTAGAAATTGCCTTTTCCATGGACATACAGAGTAAATACTGTTGGATATGTGATTATGGGTGTACAAGTCAGTCCTGGTTGTTCGACATGACTGATGTTTATTGTATTTGAATTGCAAGGACGTCAGTCAAGATAGTTCAGTTGGGGGAGAGGTGAGGGGAAGAGATGTTTTTGCATTGAACTTCAGACAGAACATAAATCTCAAAACATGAGAACATTTGTGTCGCAAGGAAACAAGAAAGATTCGAGTATTTTTCCCGTAAATCACTGCAAATGTCTCAACTTTCGTTAAGATACAAGAGGTACTTATGGATTTGTCAGAGCCACACTGATCTGACTAGCCCAAACGAACAAAAGGAAGAACAATTCTGGCAGTCATCATTCCTGCTCTCTAATTTCATCATTAAAACGATATGTACCGCCGATATTGAATACGATAAAATGCTTTGACGCCCATCACTAATATCCATTGTATCAAAGGTTTCTTCTTTCATTTGAAAGCTAACGGCAGAATGAATATCGATCAACGGACTGTTTTACCCGCCGTAGGTTTTCAGTTGGCCTCTGCCTTAAGGTAGAGACACACGTTAGATGATACTTATTTTAAACTCACTTTTCTCAATAAATTTCACTTTTAGACCCCACACATTATATATTTTCTGTTAGCCCTATATCTCAACATTATGAAAAATATGTTTATTTTCCGAAATCACAGTGTTTGTGACCATTTCTCTCAAAAATATGCGTTTTTGAGTTTTTTTACCTAAAAAAAATTAGGTGTTACAGGACTAGGGCGACTTGAGATCTTTTAACAGAAATCAACAATTGAGTAGTCTGGGGAAAAAACCGTGTCCCAGATTTTCGGTAAAATTGATAGAACAAGAGAAATTCTTGCTGAAGTGAACGAAACCCGGTAATTTATTCAAAAACCCAGAGTTGTTACTTTCACACCTTATTGTGCTGAAACAAAAGGGAATAGAAAAAATCTGGGACACGGTTTTTTCCCCAGACTACTCAATTGTTGATTTCTGTTAAAAGATCTCAAGTCGCCATAGTCCTGTAACACCTAATTTTTTAGGTAAAAAAACTCAAAAACGCATATTTTTGAGAGAAATGGTCACAAACACTGTGATTTCGGAAAATAAATATATTTTTCATAATGTTGAGATATAGGGCTAACAGAAAATATATAATGTGTGGGGTCTAAAAGTGAAATTTATTGAGAAAAAGTGAGTTTAAAATAAGTATCATCTAACGTGTGTCTCTACCTTAATTGGGACGGGTAGACCCGGCCAGGAATCGCGCCACCAACGCCAGTAAATTTGGTCCGAGTTTTAGTAAAAAGGTCAACTTTTGTTGACTTAGTCGTTGACATAACGATAGACAACATTCCTATATCATAGACCTAGTGTTGGAGATGACGGAGACAGTAAGACAAATTTTGTGCATGTTTTGACTGGCTTGAAATCCGACCTTTCGAAATGGCAGGTAAAGATTTTGCTGATCGTTTGTTTTTATCTCAAATTCACCCCGTGTAGGCGATTGTGGAGAGAAGTGCACTTGAGACCCTTTCAAGGGATAACCATTACTTTTACATGAGGGTGGGATGATCGGCACGGCAACGATGCTGATACTTCGATCGAGTTTAC